>NC_053028.1:113080994-113380994 GCF_003073215.2 Triticum urartu
GAAGATGGGCATCGGAGAGCCACCAGGGGGCCCACGAGGTAGGGGGCGCGCCCTAGGGGGGTGCCCCCCACCCTCGTGAGCAGGGTGTGGGCCCCTGGCCTTCATCTTTGGCATGGATTTTTCTTTATTTATTTTAAGACGTTCCGTGGAGTTTCAGGACTTTTGGAGTTGCGCAGAATAGGTCTCTAACATTTGCTCCTTTTCCAGGCCAGAATTCCAGCTGCCGGCATTCTTCCTCTTTATGTAAACCTTGTAAAATAAGAGAAAATAGCCATAAGTATTGTGATATAAAGTGAAATAACAGTCCATAATGTGATAAATATCGATATAAAAGCATGATGCAAAATGGACGTATCAACTCCCCCAAGCTTAGACCTCGCTTGTCCTCAAGCGAAAAGCCGATAACAATAAATATGTCCTCATGTTTAGAGGTAGAGGCGTCGATAAAAAAATACGGACATGAAGGCATCATGATTATTCTTATAACCGCAACATATATAGGTTTTGTCATATGATTACTTATGTTCAAGTGATGATCTATTCACAATGCAAAAGTATAAATCATAAACCTTATTGGGCTCCAACAAACTATAATCTCAGTCATTGAAGCAATTGCAATTTATCATAACATCGGAAGAGTCTATGTCAGAGCTAAAAAGCAAGTCCACATACTCAACTATCATTTAGTCCTCCATAATTGTTAACACTCACGCGATACTTGTGGTTACAGAGTTTTAATCGGACACAGAGAAAGATAGGGGCTTATAGTTTTGCCCCACAACCTTTTACCTCAAGGGTAATGTCAACAACAATGGTTCATGCTCCCCTACATCCAATTAGATATATATATCATGTTCTTTCCAACATGCTGAGCTTGCCAAAGGATAAAATGAAAAAGGAAAGGTGAAGATCACCGTGACAGTTCTTTTGAGGAACCAAAAGATTTATTGGAAGCAGAGAGGGAAAATTAAAGGGGTTAAGTTTGGGGATGAAACTAACAATTTCTTTCACACCAAGGCTTCTATTAATCACAGGCATAATCATATTGCTGCCTTGCAAAATGATGATCAAGTTGATATTTCAGATCATGCTGGGAAAGCTGCTATACTATGGGACACCTATAAGAAAAGAATGGGGACTTCTCTCAAAACTTCCATGCACTTTGACTTGCAGTCACTATTTCAGCAAAGACAGGATCCCTCACTTTTTGAGTCATTGGAATTGCCTTTTTCTGAAGAAGAAATCAATGAAGTAGTGAAAGAATTACCTATGGACAAATCACCTGGTCCTGATGGCTTCAATAATGAGTTCTTCAAATCTTGCTGGGATATAATTAAAGGAGATGTGCTTAACTTCATTTCTGATTTCCATGCTGGACAAATCTCTCTGGAAAGTTTGAACACCTCTTTCATCACTCTTATCCCAAAAGGAAAGTCCCCTATCACAGCAAATGACTACAGGCCAATCTCCCTCCTCAATTGTTGTCTCAAGCTAGTCACTAAACTGCTGGCAAACAGGTTACAGAAAATCATCTTAAAGCTGGTTCACATTAACCAATATGGCTTCCTCAAAGAGAGATCTATTCATGACTGCTTGGGTTGGGCTTATGAATACTTGCATCAGTGCCATAAATCAAAGGAAGAGATTATTGTTCTGAAATTGGATTTTGAAAAAGCTTTTGACACCATTGAACATCAGGCAATTCTGGATATCTTAAAAGCTAAAGGATTTGGAGATAGATGGATTACTTGGATCAAAATGCTGTTCACTTCTGCCTCATCTGCCATTCTGCTAAATGGTGTACCTGGTAAAAAAATTCTATTGCCTCAGAGGTGTGAGACAAGGAGACCCTCTATCACCACTGCTATTTGTACTTGCTGCAGATCTTCTTCAGTCAATCCTCAACAAGGCCATGCAAATGGGTTTACTCTCCTCACCTCTGCAAGTGAACTCCTGCCCTGATTTTCCAATAGTTCAATATGCAGATGACACTTTGGTCCTCCTTCAAGCTGATGCCAAACAACTGCACTGCCTCAAAGCCCTCCTCAACACTTTTGCAGATGCTACTGGACTGAAAGTCAATTACTCTAAATCTAGCCTCATCCCACTCAATGTACCTGAAGAGAAAGTTGAAATTCTGACCAATACTTTCCAATGTAAAAGGGAATTCTTTCCTATCCAATATTTGGGTGCACCACTGGGTATTTATAAACCAACTGTGGAACAGTGTTTACCTATGGTCACAAGACTACAAAAGAAACTTATGGGCCTATCTTCTTTTTTGACCATGGCTGGGAGACTATTGTTGGTAAAATCTGTGCTCAACTCCCTGTTGATTTACCTTATGGGATGTCTTGATGTTCCTGTCACCATTAAAGCACAAGCAATTAAGTTGTTGAGGCATTGCCTCTGGAGAGGCCCTGATTTGGAGGATCATAGGCCTGCCATGGTGGCTTGGAACACTGTTTGTAGGCCAAAGGACCAAGGAGGATTGGGAGTAATGGACATCTTTGTCCAAAACAAAGCTTTGCTTCTCAAGAATCTACACAAGTTCTATAACAGACATAACACTCCATGGGTTAATTTGATCTGGGAAACACATTACAGTGCTGGTTCACTGCCTGGCAATAGTTGGATAGGCTCCTTTTGGTGGAAAGCTAATCTTAAGCTCATTGACAATTTCAAATCCATGGCCAGATGCCACATTGGAGATGGCAAAAGTGCCTTTTTCCGGTCAGATCTTTGGCACTCAGCCTGCCTTCAGGACATGCTCCCTCACCTGTTTTCTTTTGTGAAAAATAGAAACTCCACAGTGCATACCATTATTCACACTGAATTTCTGGAGGATCTATTTCACTTACCATTGACAGTGCAAGCATTCCAAGAATTTGAGGAAATGGAAGACATTTGTATAACTTTGAGGGGTTCTGAATATCTGGAATGTACAGACACCTGGAGCTACATTTGGGGAAGTGATCAATTCTCTGTTGCAAAGGCATATAAACTAACGATGGGAGTTAAAATAGTGCCACACCAATTTAACTGGATTTGGAATAGCTCTTGTCAACCCAAGCACAAGGTGTTCTTTTGGAGGCTACTGCATGACAGACTCAATACCAGGAATCTTCTTAGAAGAAAAACCTTTCATTTAGACAACTACAATTGTGCTGTAAACAATTGCCAGCAGGAGGAAACACTTCAACACCTTTTTTGGACATGTCCTTTTGATGCACAGTGTTGGGACATGATTTGCCCTGCTAGGCAGGCAAATGTCTCAGTTCTTGAGGCTTTTGCTGATCTAAAACTAAAACTTCATGTGCCTTTCTTCATGGAAATCATCATCCTAGCTTCCTGGGCCATCTGGATATCTAGGAACAACCTCATTTTTCAAGACATCCAACCAAGCATTCAGGGATGGAAAGTCATCTTCTTGGAGGAACTCAATTTGTTATGGTTCAGAATTAAGAAGAGCTATGCTACAGCTTTCTGTCTTTGGCTTGATAGCCTTGTCCTGTAATCTTTTGTTTTTTAGTAGCTGCTAGCTTCCTTTTGTTTTATTTGGCTTATCTCAAGCCTTTTGTACTGTTGGATCTCTTTATTTTTTAATATATAAATTGCAGTGGGGTTTTGCCCTACTGTGTATAGTCAAAAAAAGATCACCATGACTCTTGCATAAGGTAGAATATAATAATAAAGGATAGGCCCTTCGCAGAGGGAGCAGAGGTTTCCATGCGCTTTTATGGTTGGATATATGAAATCTCAATGCGGAAGAACGTCACTTTATATTTCCACTTGTGATATGAACCTTTATTATGCAGTCTGTCGCTTTTATTACTTCCACATCACAAGATCGTATAAAGCTTATTTCTCCCACACCAATCAGTCATACATATTTAGAGCAATTTTTATTGCTTTGCACCGATGACAACTTACTTGAAGGATCTTACTCAATCCATAGGTACATATGGTGGACTCTCATGGCAAAACTGGTTTAGGGATATTTGGAAGCACAAGTAGTATTTCTACTCGGTGCTGAGAATTTGGCTAGCATGAGGGGGAAAGGCAAGCTCAACAAGTTAGAGGAACCATGACAACATACTTTATCTCAGATATAAGAAAGACATAACTCATTACGTTGTCTTCCTTGTCCAACATCAACTCTTTAGCATGTCATATTTTAATGAGTGCTCCCAATCATAAAAGATGTCAATGATAATATATCTATATGTGAAAACCTCTCTTTCCTTATTACTTCCTATTAATTGCAACAATGACCAAAGCTATGTCTGCCAATTCCCAACAACTTTTAATCATCATACTATTTCTATGTGAAGTCATTACTCTCAATAAGATCAATATGAACTTTTTGTTTCTTTTTATTATTTTCTCTTTTCTTTTATTCACCCAAGATCATGGCAAAATAATCAAGCCCTTGACTCAACACTAATCTTTAATATATATATATAGCTCACGGACTCGATTACATAGAGGGATCATAAAGCAAAACTCAAAACTAGAGCATGCCATAAACTTTATTTTACTAGATCAAGATACTACTAATAGGATCGAACTAAGAAAAAAACGGTAAAGGTAGGAGTTGTGATTGTGATACGATACCGGGGCACCTCCCCCAAGCTTGGCAGTTGCCAAGGGGAGTGCCCATATCCAGATACTCAATTCTTCTTTGTTGGAGGAGACGGTGGAGGTGTTGTTGATGATGCGGGCTTATGCTTCTCCCTTAATTTGCGCTTGAGGATGGCATTTTGATCCCTCAGATCATCAATTTCCCACTCCAGGGTTAATATCTTTTGCATAGGTCCTGCTTATTCTCTTGCAAGAGACGAAAAGGGATAAACTCGAACTTGGGTTGCTTCACCCTATCAGGGAGACTTGACTTTTTGAACTCCACGTGCATGTCCCCAGGTTGAGGTAATGGTGCTTCGTCTTCATCTGAGCTCGTATCCTCCTTCCCCTTGGGTTCATAGTCCTCCTCTTCCTCCGTGGTCCATCCATCATGTTCCACATCTCCATAAGCCTTGGGATTTTCTAGGTAATCATCCACATAGCTTTCTCCTTCCGAATCCTGGGAAGACATGTTAATTTAATCTGCAACGGGACAGCTCGAAACGAAAACAGAGGAAATTTGCGTGATACGGGAGTCAAAACCTTCGGGAGAATATATAATGAATTTTTACCAACCAAAATATGTAACGTGCAAGAAAACGGAGTCCGGAGGGCACACGAGGCACTCACAAGGTAGGGGGCGCGCCTTGGGGGGTAGGGCGCGCCCACCACCCTCATGGGGCCCTTGTGTCCTTCCCGGACTGCTACTTATTTTTCTATTTTTCTAAATATTCCAAAAAGGAGAAATATTGCCTTAAAAATTGTTTTGGAGTCGGTTTACTTACCGTACCACATACCTATTCCTTTTCGGAGTCTGAAACGTTCCGGAAAGTGTCCCTTATGTATTCCTCCGGGGTTATGGTTTCAATAATATTGGTTTCAACATTTATGGGATTACCTGAGATAAAATGTTTAATTCTTTGACCATTTACCACCTTCGGATTTGTGCCCTCAAAGTTGTTGATTTTTATGGCACCGGAACGATAGACCTCCTCGATGACATAGGGTCCTTCCCATTTAGAGAGAAGTTTTCTTGCGAAAAATCTTAAACGAGAGTTGTAAAGCAATACATAATCACCTACATTAAACTCACGCTTTTGTATCCTTTTGTCATGCCATCTTTTAACTTTTTCTTTAAACAACTTGGCATTTTCATAAGCTTGGGTTCTCCATTCATCAAGTGAGCTAATATCAAATAACTTCTTCTCACCGGCAAGTTTAAAATCATAGTTAAGCTCTTTAATAGCCCAATAAGCCTTATGTTCTAGTTCGAGAGGTAAGTGACATGCTTTTCCATAAACCATTTTATACGGAGACATACCCATAGGATTTTTATATGCAGTTCTATAAGCCCATAACGCATCATCAAGTTTCTTAGACCAATTCTTTCTAGACCTATTAACAGTCTTTTGCAAAATTAATTTGAGCTCTCTATTGCTCAATTTTACTTGACCACTAGACTGTGGGTGATAAGGAGATGCAATTCTATGATTAACATCATATTTAGCAAGCATTTTACGAAAGGCACCATGAATAAAGTGTGAACCACCATCAGTCATTAAATATCTAGGGACTCCAAACCTCGGAAAAATAACTTCCTTAAGCATTTTAATAGAAGTATTATGATCAGCACTACTATTTGGAATAGCTTCTACCCACTTAGTAACGTAATCAACAGCAACTAGAATATGTGTGTATCCATTGGAGGCAGGAAAAGGTCCCATATAATCAAAGCCCCAAACATCAAACGATTCAATAACAAGTGAATAATTCATAGGCATTTCTTGACGTCTACTAATATTACCAATTCTTTGACATTCATCACAATACAAGACAAACTTACGGGCATCCTTGAAGAGAGTAGGCCAATAAAAACCAGATTGCAATACCTTATGTGCAGTTCTATCTCCAGCGTGGTGTCCTCCATAAGACTCGGAATGACACTTGCGTAGGATCTGTTCCTGTTCATGCTCAGGTACACAATGTCTAATAAAACCATCTACTCCTTCCTTATAAAGATGTGGGTCATCCCAAAAGTAATGTCTTAAATCATAGAAAAACTTTTTCTTTTGTTGGTATGTGAAGCTAGGTGGTATAAACTTATAATTAGCATAATCAGCATACCATGGAGTACTACGAGAAGTACTTATAACATTTAATTGTTCATCAGGAAAGTCATCATTAATAGGTAGTGGGTCATCAAGAATATTTTCTAACCTAGACAGGTTGTCTGCAACGGGGTTCTCAGCTCCCCTTCTATCAACAATATGCAAATCAAATTCTTGTAGAAAGAGAACCCATCTAATAAGTCTAGGTTTAGCATCTTTCTTTTCCATAAGATAATTAATAGCAGCATGATCAGTTTGAATAGTTACTTTAGAATCAACAATATAAGATCTGAACTTATCACAAGCAAATACAACTGCTAAAAGCTCTTTTTCAGTAGTAGCATAATTTCTTTGAGCATTGTCTAGAGTCTTACTAGCATAATGAATAACATTTAATTTCTTATCAACTCTTTGCCCTAGAATAGCACCTACAGCATAATCACTAGCATCACACATAATTTCAAAGGGTAAATTCCAATCAGGTGGCTGAACAATAGGTGCAGAGACTAATGCTTTCTTAAGTATTTCAAATGCTTCTACAGAATCATCATCAAAGACAAATGGTATATCTTTTTGCAATAAATTAGTCAGAGGCCGAGAAATTTTTGAGAAGTCCTTAATGAACCTCCTGTAAAATCCGGCGTGACCAAGGAAACTTCTTATACCTTTGATGTCCTTGGGACATGGCATCTTTTCAATAGCATCAACCTTGGCTTTATCAACTTCAATACCTCTTTCAAAAACTTTATGCCCCAAGGCAATACCTTCATTAACCATAAAGTGGCACTTTTCCCAATTCAAGACAAGATTAGTTTCTTCACATCTCTGCAAACTCGATCAAGATTGCTCAAGCAATCGTCAAAAGAGGAACCATAGACGGAAAAGTCGTCCATGAAAACCTCACAAATCTTTTCACAAAAGTCAGAGAATATAGCCATCATGCATCTTTGAAAGGTAGCAGGTGCATTACATAAACCAAAAGGCATACGTCTATAAGCAAAAGTACCAAAAGGGCATGTAAAAGTAGTCTTTGATTGATCTTTAGCCGACACAGGTATTTGAGAGAAACTAGAATAACCATCTAGAAAGCAATAGTGTGTGTGTTTGCATAATCTTTCTAACATTTGATCAATAAAAGGTAAGGGGTAATGATCTTTCTTAGTAGCTTTATTTAATTTGCGGAAATCAATTACCATCCTATAACCTGTGATAATTCTTTGTGGAATCAATTCATCTTTATCATTAGGGACAACAGTAATACCTCCCTTCTTAGGGACACAATGGACAGGACTTACCCACTCACTATCAGCAACGGGATAGATTATACCTGCCTCCAGAAGCTTGAGTATTTCTTTTCTTACCACTTCTTTCATTTTAGGATTCAGACGTCGTTGAGGATCACGAACTGGTTTGGCATCTGCTTCCAAATTTATTTTATGTTGACATAGAGTGGGACTAATGCCCTTAAGATCATCAAGAGTATATCCAATAGCAGCACGATGCTTCTTCAGAGTTTTCAATAATCTTTCTTCTTCATGCTATGAAAGGTTAGCACTAATAATAACAGGATATATCTTCTTTTCATCAAGATAAGCATATTTAAGATTATCAGGCAAAGTTTTAAGGTCAAACATGGGATCACCCTTGGGTAGAGGAGGATCCCCTAAAATTTCAACAGGCAAATTGTGTTTCAGAATAGGTTCCTGTTTAAAGAATACTTCATCTATTTCCCTTCTTTCATTCATGAACATGTCATTTTCATGGTCTAGCAAATAGTGTTCTAAAGGATCACTAGGAGGTACAGCAATAGAAGCAAGACCAATAATTTCATCCTTACTAGGCAATTCTTCCTCACGATGTTGTTTACTAAATTTAGAGAAATTAAACTCATGAACCATATCATCCAAACCAACAGTAACAATATTCTTAGTGCAGTCTATGGTAGCATTGACAGTATTTAAGAAGGGTCTACCAAATATAATGGGACAAAAGCCATCTTGTGGGGAACCTAGAACAAGAAAATCAGCAGGATATTTAGTTTTCCCACACAAGACTTCAACATCTCTAACAATTCCCATTGCTGAAATAGTATCTCTATTGGCAAGTTTAATTGTGACATCAATATCTTCTAACTCAGCAGGTGCAATTTCATTCTTAATTTCTTCATATAAAGTATGCGGTATAACACTAGCACTAGCACCCATATCACATAAGCCATGATCTCCTATTTTAACAGAAATAACAGGCACGCCTACCATAGGTTTATGTTTATCTTTAGCACAAGGTTTAGCAATTCTAGCAGTTTCACCTTCGAACTGAATAACATGCCCATCAATATTATCAGACAAGAGATCTTTAACAATATCAATATTAGGTTCTACTTTAACTTGCTCAGGAGGTGTATAAGTTCTAATATTGCTTTTACGAACAACAGTTGGAGCTTTAGCATGATCCTTTATTCTAACAGGGAAAGGTGGTTTCTCAACATAAGAAGTAGGAACAATAGGATCATTATAAGTGGCAGTCTTTTATTCAACTTTAATAGGTGCAGCTACTTTAACTTCTATGGGAGGATGATATTTAAACCACTTCTCCTTAGGGAGATCAACATAAGTAGCAAAAGATTCACAGAAAGAAGCTACTATCTCAGAGTCAAGTCCATATTTAGTGCTAAACTTACGGAAAATATCGGTATCCATAAAAGATTTAACACAATAAAACTTAGGTGTCATACCTGACTCCTTACCTTCGTCGAGGTCCCAATCTTCAGAGTTGCGTTTAATTCTATCCAATAAATTCCATCTGAATTCAATAGTCTTCATCATAAAAGAGCCAGCACAAGAAGTATCGAGCATGTTGCGATTGTTTTCAGAAAGCCGAGCATAAAAACTTTGCATAATTATTTCTCTCTGGAGCTCATGATTGGGGTATGAATATAACATTGATTTAAGCCTCCCCCAAGCTTGAGCGATGCTTTCTCCTTCGCGAGGCCAGAAATTATATATATAATTGCGATCACGATGAACAAGATGCATAGGGTAATACTTCTGATGAAATTTCAGCTTCAATCTTTTATAGTCCCATGATCTCATATCATCACATTGCCTATACCATACCAATGTGTCTCCCTTCAAAGATAAAGGGAAGACCTTCTTCTTAGAAACATCATTGGGTATACCCGCAAGCTTAAATAATCCACAAACTTCATCCACATATATTAAGTGCTCATCAGGATGCTTTGTTCCATCTCCTGCAAAAGGATTAGCTAGCAGTTTTTCCATTATAGCCGCTGGAAATTCAAAAGGAGTTTCATTTTCAATAGGTTCAGTAGGTTGAGGAGCGACTCTTTGCTCTACTGGACAGGGTGAAGATACCCCGAACAAGCCCCTCAAAGAATTACTTTCCATAGTAACAAGTGACCGTAAATTTCAGCACACTATATAAATTTTTCCTTACCAAATTCCACCTACCAAAGGCGCTACACTCCCCGGCAACGGCGCCAGAAAAGAGTCTTGATGACCCACAAGTGTAGGGGATCTATCGTAGTCCTTTCGATAAGTAAGAGTGTCGAACCCAACGAGGAGTAGAAGGAAATGATAAGCGGTTTTCATCAAGGTATTCTCTGCAAGTACTGAAATAAGTGGTAACAGATAGTTTTGTGATATGATAAATTGTAACGAGCAACAAGTAACAAAAGTAAATAAAGTGCAGCAAGATGGCCCAATCCTTTTGTAGCAAAGGACAAGCCGGAACAAACTCTTATAATAGGAAAAGCGCTCCTGAGGACACATGGGAATATCGTCAAGCTAGTTTTCATCACGTTCATATGATTCGCGTTCGATACTTTGATAATTTGATATGTGGGTGGACCGGTGCTTGGGTGTTGTTCTTACTTGAACAAGCATCCCACTTATGATTAACCTCTATTGCAAGCATCCGCAACTACAACAAAAGTATTAAGGTAAACCTAACCATAGCATGAAACATATGGATCCAAATCAGCCCCTTACGAAGCAACGCATAAACTAGGGTTTAAGCTTCTGTCACTCTAGCAACCCATCATCTACTTATTACTTCCCAATGCCTTCCTCTAGGCACAAATAATGGTGAAGTGTTATGTAGTCGACGTTCACATAACACCACTAGAGGCTAGAGAACATACATCTTATCAAAATATCAAATGAATACCAAATTCACATGACTACTCATAGCAAGACTTCTCCCTTGTCATCAGGAACGAACGTTATTTCTCACAAAGCATATTCATGTTCATAATAAGAGGGGTAATAATATGCATATAGGATCTGAACATATGATCTTCCACCAATTAAACCAACTAGCATCAACTACAAGGAGTAATCAACACTACTAGCAACCTACTAGCACCAATCTCGGACTTTGAGACAAGAATTAGATACAAGAGATGAACTAGGGTTTGGAGATGAGATGGTGCTGGTGAAGATGCTGATGGAGATTGCCCTCTCCCGATGAGAGGAGCGTTGGTGATGACGATGGTGATGATTTCCCCCTCCGGGAGGGAAGTATCCCCGGCAGAACAGCTCTGCCGGAGCTCTAGATTGGATCCGCCAAGGTTCCGCCTCGTGGCGGCGGAGTCTCGTCCCGAAAAGTTCCTTCTTATTTTTTTCTCATCGAAAGACCTTATATAGGAGAAGTGATGTGGACATAGCTATCATAGAAACGTCTACAAATATTACACCATAAATTATTAACCAGGTACTTTCGTTGCTTTGGACATATTATTTAACTCGCAGAAATATGATATTACACTCATGTTGCGATTTACTTGTACTCAGGAATAAAAGAATAAAAGAAGCAAGAGACTACTATGCCTTAAAACCAGATGGAGCAATCCATGCATGCATGCGCTCCATCATCCTTGCATGCATGCCCGCCGAACCATCCATTACACCCCATCCATCATCGATGCCACGTGGAGTGCACAGGAAACAAAGGCCTTTTGATTTGAATCCGTTGATCAGTATCAACGACGTGGGCCATGTATTGTGGGCTGCGCCAAGTCTCCTCACGTCAGGTCCTGCAGCTTCGGCCTTTGTACTGTCCAACTCGTGCACAACTTCCTTCGATTAGCAGACCGGCTGGAACACATCTACGTACTCGTTTGTGTCTGTACCTCTTTAATAAATAGCTAGTCTAGGTTAGGGTTTAGACTGGGGTTTTGTTTAGAGAAGTTTAGCTATATTGCTACTTTTATTTGTCTTCGCTCGTAGCGGCTAGTGCGACCGTCAAGACATCTTATCAGAACCCCATCTTGTGAGATTAATCCCATCCATCATATTCGCAATTTTGAGATTGCTTGGCTATTATTTTCTTGCATGTTCTTCGATTTGCTTGCAGGAAAAATCCTTCGTGGATAGGTCGATCGCGCCGTTGGCTCGGTCGATAACGCCGTGGAGTTGGTTTAGCGATTGCCGTGGATATCAGTCGTGTACGGTTCTCCCTGTACGGTCGGTAGCCGGATCGTGAGGGTCAAGTCCCACCCAAAATCGTAGTTATCTCCCTCTCATCGAAAGATCGGGTCCCCAGTTCACATCAAGAAGATGGACATCGGAGAGCCACCAGGGGGCCCACGAGGTAGGGGGCGCGCCCTAGGGGGGGGCGCCCCCACCCTCGTGAGCGGGGTGTGGGCCCCCTGGCCTTCATCTTTGCCGTGGATTTTTCTTTATTTCTTTTAAGACGTTCCGTGGAGTTTCAGGACTTTTGGAGTTGCGCAGAATAGGTCTCTAATATTTGCTCCTTTTCCAGACCAGAATTCCAGCTGCCGGCATTCTCCCTCTTTATGTAAACCTTGTAAAATAAGAGAAAATAGCCATAAGTATTGTGATATAAAGTGAAATAACAGTCCATAATGCGATAAATATCGATATAAAAGCATGATGCAAAATGGACGTATCAAGGTGCGACCGGCATCTTCTTCTCATGACTTCGTCTGAAGCATTCTGATCCAGCCTAAGCTGGTAGGCCTGAGCTTCCAACTCGGCCCGTTCTGTATCCATCCTAGCATTCTCTGCCGCTAGGTCCGCTTTAGCCTGAGTTATCTGATCCTTCACCTTTGCAATCTCCGCATTGTGCTGATCTCGGGCTGCCGCGTCCACTTCTGTTGCCATCAATGTTGCCAAAGCGTTGAACAAATCAGACAGAACTTGAGCCGGAGGTGGCACCGAGCCCCCTGCTCCTGCTGGCGTTGTTATTGTTGAACCAGAGAGCATTGCCGCGGCGGTAGAAGAGTGATGTGCTGGCTGTGTACCGGCTAGGAAGACAGCGACCCGGTTTGGCAGATCGGGGGGCCCCGGAATACTGTTGCCATCGGAACCTCCGCTAATCCGGCCGTCCTGCAACTGATACAGCGATTCGGTCTCTCTGGTTGAAGACTCGTCATCAGAACAGATAACAGTTTCTCCATCAGATGCCGGTTCATCCTCATATTCCGCTCCATGGATGACGCCTACGAAAACATGCCTTGCTGCGGGCTGAACCGGGGAAGGGCTTGCACGCTGAGCCGTCTCGATGATGTCGTTGCAGGTGTCCGGGTCAGGGCCCGGTTCTCCGATCTTGCCGATGAAAATGTGAATCCCACCAAAGGGGACCCAGTACCCGTATTCGATTGAACCGGCCTCGGGACCCCATCCTGCGTCGTCCATGTAGAGCTTGCCGCGACGACTCTTCGTCATCCGGCCCACAGCGTATCCCTTGAGTCCATTGAAGCTGCCCTTCAAGAACTTGAAACCATCGTGCGATAGCACCACGGTGGGCGCCAACTGTCGTGGGTTTGTCACGACAGATGTCCTCGTGAAAGGACTTAGTCGTGGAGCCATCGCAACGGGTGAGCTTAAAGGGGTTAAACCGGACAAGGGACACGAGGGATTTTATACTAGTTCGGCCCCTTCGATGAAGGTAAAAGCCTACGTCTAGTTGTGATTGGTATTGCTAGGGTTTCGATGACCAGGGAGCGAATCCGCTTTGCCTGGTTCTCGAGTTGTTGTCTGTTGTCCCTAAACCGCTGCCGGGTCGTCACTTTATATACATAGGTTGACGTCCGCCGGTTTACAGAGTTCCGAGGCCGGATCATAAACGTGTCCGGCTCGGTCTCTATTCCTTCTAACTTACAATACAAGTTGCATGAAAGAGTCGGTTTACATCTACAGGCCTTAACATGCCTTTGGGCCTTGGGCCTTCATAGAGCACCACCATCCTTACGTCTTCATGGGCTTTTATATTCATGGGGTTAACCCAGCCACTCCTAGCCGGTTTACCACCAGCAGTCATATCCCCGACACTAGTCATTAGCCATATCTGCCGTACATGTGAGCTCAACTTGTCAAAATATCAAAAAAATCATAATGTCCTGTTTGTATTAGAGGAGGTGATTAGGAACTAAACTGCATTGTCCTCCAAACCCTGCCAATCCATTTCAAACCTCTCTAAACCCATAAAGTCCTAATTCACACTAAAAAGATCAAGTCCTAAAGAAATAAAATGTGTCTGGGTACAACAAGTAGCGGGTAAAATGTGACAAGAATTTTAAATGGTGAAAATTTTGTTACGAATGTACAATCATGGGCTGAAAGTGAAATTCACTCAAAATTATAGCCATCCAAAGTTTAATTCCAGAGTGTCGGGCAGGTCGTCGACTCAAGGCCGCGCGGGCCAATGACATCCTTATAAGGAAAGTGGTCAAACATTATGGTCACTTTTTACTAATATAATCTTGATCAGATATTATTACCGTTTACTAATTAATTCTTTCAAAGTCGGTTGAATTATATTTACTCTTTATTTTGCCGTTGAAATTAGAGCCACCCTTGTGCTTTCTCTTGATTTTTGCTCCTACTTAGATTTTGCTAAACTCCGCCAGCGTGGAGAACTTTTCCAATATCGACTATAGGGAGGTTGAGAAATGAGAGAAACTACTGAGGGAGGCAATGCTGCTGAGAATGTCCATTGCACAGAACAATTGTGTTTCTTACATCGTTGTTACAGTCCCAATGCCTCCTAGTTCGGCTACTGCTTGATACTTCTAGCTATACTTGCCTCCAGGTTTCTTTGCTGAAAATGTTTAACTGGTAATATGGTAGCGTGTATTTTGATGTATTTTTTTCTCTTCGTTTCTCCATCGATCAACTAGACGACACATACTCTTGTATACTCTTTGGAGAAAGCAATCTAAGAATTAAATTGAGTGAACGTCCACTGTTGTACACGATGTGTATCCAAGGATCGAACATCGAAGTGATATTACCTTCTGACAAATTACTCCATACCAACCTCACTTTGCAAGTCGCCATGTGTATCTGTACTAAGTAACAGGCAATCACAATATATCATAACTCTAGTGATTATTTAAGGCAGCATATACGTATGTTACAAGAAACGGCAGGCAAGAACGAAGAGAATCTGTACATAGAAACAATGGTGCAAATTGACACAAAAAAAACGACAAAGTTGTACGCAAACAACTATACTTATTTGTGTACTTATCTGTTGTTACTATCTCGGAGACCGCCACCGACATCGAGAACTGAATTTTGTGAGTCATTCGGTGGAATTCATGCATCACACCTAATTAATAACCTCTGTTTAGTTCTTACGAACAGATTTAGTTCCTTCCATCAGGTGCTATAGTCCGACAAGCGTCGCAGCCACCAATTTACATTTGGTGTAGTGAGCCAAGATCTGCACTAATGTTCAGTTAGCCTGCATCCTGAACCTAAAGTTATCTTGCCAACTTGCTAAGATATCCCTCTCACACATTCAAGTCGTGTTCTACTGCTAGTGACAACAATGTCAAACCATGTGTCAAATCCAATGCATTAGGTTATTTATTTGAATTGTGATGTTTAACATTTCTAGTTTAGATGTAGTGTCACGGGTGTGCACGGTACTCTTATTTCTGCTTAAAATGATCACATCTAATATGGTTCTAAGACATGTGTCTTTTGCCAACATGACGAGACTATTAGACACTTATTCTTTGAGTGCAAATTCGCTCGGGCAGTTTGGGCCATAGTTCAAGTAGCTTCTAATTTATACCCACCACGTAGTGGACGGAATATGTTCGGCAACTGGTTACGGGGTATTGATAAATAATTTTCTGCGCATATTCTTGTGGGAGCGGCGGCCTTATGTTGGGCACTGTGGCTTACCAGGAATGATGTGATCTTTAATAACAAATGTATCTCATCTCCTATGCAGGTTATTCATGTCTGTACACGATGGCTCCGTACCTGGTCTATCCTGCAGAGGCCGGAGGACAGGGACCTTTTTATGATGGCGTCTATACGGCTGGAGCGTTCGGCCAGGGAGGTTTTCTACCCCCATGGATGGCGGCGTGATCTACGGATAGGATCTACTGCACCTTAGCCTCGACATGGTTTTTTTGCTTCGCTTTATACTGAACTATTTTTATTCTTAGGGCACTCTCGATTTTTTGGCTGTGTGCATTTAGCTATGCAGAGGCCGGGCTTTCTTTCGATGTGATTGTATCACCTCGATATATCTATTCAATGAAATGTCCTTTATCGAAAAAGACACATGAATCAATGTCCATGAAGTGATGTACAAACAAGGTCAATCAATATAGAATGTGTATGATACACACGAGGGTGCAAGCTTTGTCCGGTTCCAAGCAAAAATGTATGAAAAGAAGGAAGGAACCTACACACTCCCGATCAAATTAGATTGTATTTCATTCCTTTGTTTAGTATCAGAGGTCCTTCATAAAACAAAAAATTATTACACCAAAATATCATTTAATTTTGTCAAGAAAAAACCAATAAATACATTTCCCACGCAAGTGCGCAGCCCACTGTGCTAGTACCCAAAACAGTAGACGGACGTGGTACTTAGGAGCTTATTAAGAGGCCGCTTTTCGCAGCAGGGATTTTCACCGACTCACAAAGCCGGCTACGGCTGGTGCGTTCTCAGTTTCTGAGATTGCGGAGGCCCCTGTCTTCTTTCAGTGGCTGTTTCGGCGGTGGTGATTGGCAGCGGCCATCGGTTGGCTTGCAGAAAAGCTCTCGAAGGACCTGATTGTATTTTCTCCTTTAGAGGGGGATTCTTTGTAGTTCTGCTGGGACACCTGTACTCTCGCGGGTTCTCACTTAGTTTCTGCATGTATGCCACCTTTGGCCTCGTTTGTTTTTAAGAAACATGCAGTTAAATTATCTCTTTTTTTAAGATCCAGCAATTGCTGGCTTTTCATTGCATTAGCAGGAAGCAGTGGAAAAGAAACAAATGGGGGTTCAGGTCCTAGGACCGGTTACAAGTATGGGTTACATCATTATGCTGACGGGTCCCGAGATTTTCCGGCCGTGGAAAGTAAAGTGGCCTACTCCTCACGATGGATCCCAAAAGGGGCTCTGCAAACCAATGGCTCCGGCCTGCTGAAAGGATCGATATGGTTGACTAGAGGGGGGAGTCATCTAGCAAAGAGAGAGAGGGAGTGCATCTTCATACCCTTGAAGATCGCTAAGCGGAAGCGTTCAAGAGAACGGGGTTGATAGAGTCGTACTCGTCGTGATCCAAATCACCGATGATCCTAGCGCCGAACGGACGGCACCTCCGCGTTCAACACACGTACGGGGCGAAGACGTCTCCTCCTTCTTGATCCAGCAAGGGGGAAGAAGAAGTTGAAGGAGATCCAGCAGCACGACGGCGTGGTGGTGGAAGTAGCGGGATCCCGACACGGCTTCGCCAAGCGCAAGCGGGGAGGAAGAGGTGTCACGGGAGGGAGGGAGGCGCCAGGGCTTCAGGTGCGGCTGCCCTCCCTCCCCTCCACTATATATAGGGGCCTAGGGGGGCGCCGGCCCCTTGTAGATCCCATTTAGGGAGGGGGCGGCAGCCCTAGGGGTGGCTTGGCCTCCAAGCCAAGTGGAGGCGCCTCCACCCCTTAGGGTTTCCAACCCTAGGCGCATGGGAGGCCCAAGGGGGCGCACCAGCCCACCAGGGGCTGGTTCCCACGCCCCTTCAGCCCATGGGGCCCTCCGGGATAGGTGGCCCCACCCGGTGGACCCCCGGGACCCTTCCGGTGGTCCCGGTACAATACCGATGACCCCGAAACTCTCCCGGTGGCTGAAACTGGACTTCCTATATATAAATCTTTACCTCCAGACCATTCCGGAACTCCTCGTGACGTCCAGGATCTCATCCGGGACTCCGAACAACTTTCGGTTAACCGCATACTAATATCTCTACAACTCTAGCGTCACCGAACCGTAAGTGTGTAGACCCTACGGGTTCGGGAGACATGTAGACATGACCGAGACAACTCTCCGGTCAATAACCAACAGCGGGATCTGGATACCCATGTTGGCTCCCACATTCTCCACGATGATCTCATCGGATGAACCATGATGTCGAGGATTCAATCAATCCCGTATACAATTCCCTTTGTCTATCGGTACGATACTTACCCGAGATTCGATCGTCGGTATCCCGATACCTCGTTCAATCTCGTTACCGGCAAGTCTCTTTACTCGTTCCGTAACACATCATCCCGTGATCAACTCCTTGGTCACATTGTGCACATTATGATGATGTCCTGCCGAGTGGGCCCAGAGATACCTCTCCGTTTACACGGAGTGACAAATCCCAGTCTCGATTCGTGCCAACCCAACAGACACTTTCGGAGATACCCGTAGTGCACCTTTATAGCCACCCAGTTACGTTGTGACGTTTGGTACACCCAAAGTATTCCTACGGTATCCGGGAGTTGCACAATCTCATGGTCTAAGGAAATAATACTTGACATTAGAAAAGCTTCAGCATACGAACTACACGATCTTGTGCTAGGCTTAGGATTGGGTCTTGTCCATCACATCATTCTCCTAATGATGTGATCCCGTTATCAACGACATCCAATGTCCATGGTCAGGAAACCATAACCATCTATTGATCAACGAGCTAGTCAACTAGAGGCTTACTAGGGACATGGTGTTGTCTATGTATCCACACATGTATCTGAGTTTCCTATCAATACAATTCTAGCATGGATAATAAACGATTATCATGAACAAGGAAATATAATAATAACTAATTTATTATTGCCTCTAGGGCATATTTCCAACAGTCTCCCACTTGCACTAGATTCAATAATCTAGTTCACATCACTATGTGATTGTAATGAATTCAACACCCATGGGGTTTGTTCATATCTTGCTTGTGAGAGAGGTTTATCAGTCAATTGGTCTGAACCTTTCAGATCCATGTGTGCTTTACAAATCTCTATGTCATCTTGTAGATGTAGCTACCACGCGCTACTTGGAGCTATTCCAAATAACTGCTCTACTATACGAATCCGGTTTACTCCTCAGAGTCATCCGGATTAGTGTCAAAGTTTGCATCGACGTAACCCTTTACGACGAACTCTTATACCACCTCCATAATCAAGAAAATTCCTTAGTCCACTAGTTACTAAGGATAAGTTCGACCGCTGTCATGTGATCCATTCCTGGATCACTCTTGTACCCCTTGAATGACCCATGGCAAGGCACACTTCAGGTGTGATACACAGCATAGCATACAATAGAGCCTACGTCTAAAGCATAGGGGACGACCTTCGTCCTTTCTCTCTCTTCTGCCGTGGTCAGGTCTTGAGTCTTACTCAATACTCACACCTTGTAACACAGCCAAGAACTCCTTCTTTGCTGATCTATTTTGAACTCCTTTAAAATCTTGTCACGGTATGTATTCATTTGAAAGTACTATTAAGCGTTTTTTGATCTATCCTTATAGATCTTGATGCTCAATGTTCAAGTAGCTTAATCCAGGTTTTCCATCGAAAAACACTTTTCAAATAACCCTGCATGCTTTCCAGAAATTCTACATCATTTTTGATCAACAATATGTTAACAACATATACTCATAAAAATTTTTATAGTGCTCCCACTCACTCCTTTGGAAATACAAGTTTCTCATAAACTCTGTATAAACCCAAAATCTTTGATCATCTCATCAAAGCGTACATTCCAATTCCGAGATGCTTACTCCAGTCCTTAGAAGGATTGCTAGAGCTTTGCATACTTGTCAGCATCTTTCAAGATTGACAAAACCTTCTAGTTGTATCACATACAACATTTCCTCAAGAAGAAACGTCGAGGAAACAATGTTTTGACATCCTTTCTGCAAGATTTCATAAATAATGCAGTAACTGCTAACATAATTCCAACAGACTCTTAGCATCGCTACGAGTGGGAAAGTCTCATCATAGTCAACTCCTTGAACTTGTCGGGAAACATCTTAACGACAAGTCGAGCTTTCTTAATGGTGACACTTACCATCATTGTCTGTCTTCCTTTTAAAATCCATCTGCACCCAACAGCCTTACGACCATCAAGTAGTTCTTTCAAAGTCTATACTTTGTTTTATACATGGATCCTCTCTCGGATTTTATGGCCTCGAGCCATTCTTCGTAATCTGGGCCCACCATCACTTCTCCATAGCTCGTAGTTTCATTGTTGTTTAGCAACATGACTTCCAAGACAGGATTACGTACCACTCTGAATTAGTATGCATCCTTGTCGACCTATGAGGTTTGGTAGTGACTTGATCCGAAGTTTCATGATCACTATCATAAGCTTCCACTTCAATTGGTGTAGGTGCCACAGGAACAACTTCCTATGCCCTGCTACACACTAGTTGAAGTGACGGTTCAATAACCTCATCAAGTCTCCACCACCGATCCTCCCACTCAATTCTTTCGAGAGAAACTTTTCCTCGAGAAAGGACCCGTTTCTAGAAACAATCACTTTTGCTTCCGGATCTGAAATAGGAGGTATACCCAACTATTTTTGGGTATTCTATGAAGATGCATTTATCCGCTTTGGGTTCGAGCTTATCAGCCTGAAACTTTTTCACATAAGCATCGTAGCCCCAAACTTTTAAAAAACGGCAGCTTAGGTTTCTCTAAACCATAGTTCATACAGTGTCATCTCAACGGAATTGTGTGGTGCCCTATTTAAAGTGAGTGCGGTTGTCTCTAATGCCTAACCCATAAACGATAGTGGTAATTCGATAAGAGACATCATGGTATGCACCATATCCAATAGGGTGCAGTTGTGATGTTCGGACACACCATCACACTATGGTGGTCCAGGCGGTATTAGTTGTGAAACAATTTCCACAATGTCTTAATTGTGTGCCAAACTCATAACTCAGATATTCATCTCTATGATCATATCATAGACATTTTATCATCTTGTCACGACGATCTTCGACTTCACTCTGAAATTACTTAAACCTTTCAATAATTCAGACTTGTGTTTCATCAAGTAAATCTACTCAAATCATCTGTGAAGTAAGAACATAACGATATCCACTGTGTGCCTCAGCACTTATTGGACTGCACACATCAGAATGTATTACTTCCAACAAGTTGCTCTCTTGTTCTATCTTACTGAAAACGAGGCCTTTCAGTCATCTTGTCCATGTGGTATGATTTGCATGTCTCAGGTGATTCAAAATCAAGTGAGTCCAAACGATCCATCTGCATGGAGTTTCTTCATGCATATCTACCAATAGACATGGTTTGCATGTCTCAATCTTTTCAAAAACGAGTGAGTCCAAAGATCCATCAACATGGAGCTTCTTCATGCGTTTTATACCAACATGACTCAAATGGCAGTGCCACAAGTATGTGGTACTATCATTACTATCTTATATCTTTTGGCATGAACATGTGTATCACTACGATCGAGATTCAATAAACCATTCATTTTAGGTGCAAGACCATTGAAGGTATTATTCAAATAAACAGAGTAACCATTATTCTCTTTAAATGAATAACCGTATTGCGATAAACATAATCCAATCATGTCTATGCTCAACGCAAACACCAAATAACAATTATTTAGGTTTAACACCAATCTCGATGGTAGAGGGAGCATGCGATGCTTGTTCACATCAACCTTGGAAACACTTCCAGCACATATCGTCATCTCACCTTCAGCTAGTCTCCATTTATTCCGTAGCCTTTTATTTCGAGTTACTAACACTTAGCAACTGAACCGGTATTTTAATACCCTGGAGCTACTAGGAGTACTAGTAAAGTACACATTAATATAACGTATTTCCAAAATACTTCTGTCGACCTTGCCAGCCTTCTCATCTACCAAGTATCTAGGGTAGTTCTGCTTCAGTGACCGTTCCCTCATTACAGAAGCACTTAGTCTCGGGTTTGGTTCAACCTTGGGTTTCTTCACTAGAGCAGCAACTGATTTGCCGTCTCATGAAGTATCCATTCTTTCCCTTGCCCTTCTTGAAACTAGTGGTTTAACCATCAACAATTGATGCTCCTACTTGATTTCTACTTTCGCGGTGTCAAACATCGCGAGTTGCTCAAGGATCATCATGTCTATCCCTGATATGTTATAGTTCATCACGAAGCTCCAATAGCTTGGTGGCAGTGACTATGGAGAATCATCACTATTTCATCTAGAAGATTAACTCCCACTCGATTCAAGCGATTGTAGTACTCAGACAATCTGAGCACATGCTCAACGATTGAGCTTTTCTACCTTAGTTTGCAGGCTTAAGAAACTTGTCAGAGGTCTCATACCTCTTGACATGGGCACTAGTCTGAAATCCCAATTTCAGTCTTTGGAACATCTCATATGTTCTGCGATGTTTCAAAAAAACATCTTTGGTGCCACAATTCTAAACCGTTAGTATTACGCACTGAACTATCATGTAGTCATCAAAACGTGTATGTTAGATGTTTCCCAACATCTACAGACGACGCTCGAGGTTCAACGCACTGAGCGGTGCATTAAGGACATAGCCCTTCTGTGCAGCAATGAGGACAATCCTCAGTTCACGGACCCAGTCCGCATAATTGCTACTGTCAACTCTCAACTAAATTCTCCCTAGGAGCATATCTAAAACAATAGAACCAAAGCGTGAGCTACGACATAATTTGCAAAGACCTTTTGACTATGTTCATGATAATTAAGTTCATCTAATCAAATTATTCAATGAACTCCCACTTAGATAGACATCCCTCTAGTCATCTAAGTGATACATGATCCGAGTCAACTAGGCCGTGTCCGATCATCACGTGAGACGGACTAGTCATCATCGGTGAACATCTTCATGTTGATCGTATCCACTATACGACTCATGTTCGACCTTTCGGTCTTCCGTGTTCCGAGGCCATGTCTGTACATGCTAGGCTCGTCAAGTCAACCTAAGTGTTTCGCATGTGTAAATCTCGCTTACACCCGTTGTATGCGAACGTTAGAATCTATCACACCCGATCATCACGTGGTGCTTCGAAACAACGAACCTTCGCAACGGTGCACAGTTAGGGGGAACACTTTTCTTGAAATTTCAGCGAGGGACCATCTTATTTATGCTACCATTGTTCTAAGCAAATAAGATGTAAACATGACAAACATCACATGCAAATCATAAAGTGACATGATATGGCCAATATCATCTTGCGCCTTTTGATCTCCATCTTCGAGGCGCGGCATGATCACCTTCGTCACCGGCATGACACCATGATCTCCATCATCGTGTCTTCATGAAGTTGCCTCGCCAACTATTACTTCTACTACTATGGCTAACGGTTAGCAATAAAGTAAAGTAATTACATGGTGTTTTCATTGACATGCAGGTCATAAATAAATTAAGACAACTCCTATGGCTCCTGTCGGTTGTCATACTCATCGACATGCAAGTCGTGATTCCTATTACAAGAACATGATTAATCTCATACATCACATATATCATTCATCACATCCTTTTGGCCATATCATATCACATAGCATACCCTGCAAAAACAAGTTAGACGTCCTCTAATTGTTGTTGCATGTTTTACATGGCTGCTATGGGTTTCTAGAAAGAACGTTTCTTACCTACGCAAAACCACAACGGTGATATGCCAATTGCTATTTACCCTTCATAAGGACCCTTTTCATCAAATCCGATCCGACTAAAGTGGGAGAGACAGACACCCGCCAGCCACCTTATGCATCAAGTGCGTGTCAGTCGGTGGAACCAGTCTCACGTAAGTGTACGTGTAAGGTCGGTCCGGGCCGCTTCATCCCACAATGCCGCCGGATCAAGATAAGACTAGTAACGGTAAGCAAATTGAACAAATCATCGCCCACAACTGCTTTGTGTGCTACTCGTGCATAGAATCTACGCATAGACCTAGCTCATGATGCCAATGTTGGGGATCGTAGCAGAAATACAAAATTTTCTACGCATCACCAAGATCAATATATGGAGTCATCTAGCAACGAGAGAGAGGGAGTGCATCTTCATACCCTTGAAGATCGCTAAGCGGAAGCGTTCAAGAGAACGGGGTTGATGGAGTCGTACTCGTCGTGATCCAAATCACCGATGATCCTAGCGTCGAACGGACGGCACCTCCGCGTTCAACACACGTACGGGGCGGAGACGACTCCTCCTTCTTGATCCAGCAAGGGGGAAGGAGAAGTTGAAGGAGATCCAGCAGCACAACGGCGTCGTGGTGGAAGTAGCGGGATCCCGACAGGGCTTCGCCAAGCGCAAGCGGGGAGGAAGAGGTGTCACGGGAGGGAGGGAGGCGCCAGGGCTTCAGGTGCAGCTGCCCTCCCTCCCCTCCACTATATATAGGGGCCTAGGGGGCGTCGGCCCCTTGTAGATCCCATTTAGGGAGGGGGCGGCAGCCCTAGGGGTGGCTTGGCCTCCAAGCCAAGTGGAGGCGCCCCCACCCCTTAGGGTTTCCAACCCTAGGCGCATGGGAGGCCCAAGGGGGGTGCACCAGCCCACCAGGGGCTGGTTCCCACACCCCTTCAGCCCATGGGGCCCTTCGGGATAGGTGGCCCCACCCGGTGGACCCCCGGGACCCTTCCGGTGGTCCCGGTACAATACCGATGACCCCGAAACTCTCCCGGTGGCCGAAACTGGACTTCATATATATAAATCTTTACCTCCAGACCATTCCGGAACTCCTCGTGACGTCCGGGATCTCATCCGGGACTCTGAACAACTTTCGGTTAACCGCATACTAATATCTCTACAACTCTAGCGTCACCGAACCTTAAGTGTGTAGACCCTACGGGTTCGGGAGACATGTAGACATGACCGAGACGACTCTCCGGTCAATAACCAACAGCGGGATCTGGATACCCATGTTGGCTCCCACATGCTCCACGATGATCTCATCAGATGAACCACGATGTCGAGGATTCAATCAATCCCGTATACAATTCCCTTTGTCTATCGGTACGATACTTGCCCGAGATTCGATCGTCGGTATCCCGATACCTCGTTCAATCTCGTTACCGGCAAGTCTCTTTACTCGTTCCGTAACACATCATCCTGTGATCAACTCCTTGGTCACATTGTGCACATTATGATGATGTCCTACCGAGTGGGCCCAGAGATACCTCTACGTTTACATGGAGTGACAAATCCCAGTCTCGATTCGTGCCAACCCAACAGACACTTTTGGAGATACCCGTAGTGCACCTTTATAGCCACCCAGTTACGTTGTGATGTTTGGTACACCCAAAGCATTCCTACGGTATCCGGGAGTTGCACAATCTCATGGTCTAAGGAAATAATACTTGACATTAGAAAAGCTTCAGCATACGAACTACACGATCTTGTGCTAGGCTTAGGATTGGGTCTTGTCCATCACATCATTCTCCTAATGATGTGATCCCGTTATCAACGACATCCAATGTCCATGATCAGGAAACCATAACCATCTATTGATCAACGAGCTAGTCAACTAGAGGCTTACTAGGGACATGGTGTTGTCTATGTATCCACACATGTATCTGAGTTTCCTATCAATACAATTCTAGCATGGATAATAAACGATTATCATGAACAAGGAAATATAATAATAACTTATTTATTATTGCCTCTAGGGCATATTTCCAACAGGGTGAATAGGCAACTAACAATTTTTAACTTTTCTTTACCGAATTAAACTTTGCTTCAAAGTAGGTTGTCTAGATGTGCAACTAGGTGAGCAACCTATATGATGCAACAACAACAAACAAGCAAGCAAGCGAGAGAAGTAACACTAATGAGCTTGCACAAGTAAAGGTAAGAGATAACCAAGAGCGGATCCGGTGAAGACGAGGGTGTGTTACCAATCTTCCTTCCTTTTGAGGGGAAGTACGTCTCCGTTAGAGTGGTGTGGAGGCACAATGCTCCCCAAGAAGCCACTAGGGCCACCGTATTCTCCTCACGCCCTCACACAATGCGAGATGCCGTGATTCCACTATTGGTGCCCTTGAAGGCGGCAACCGGACCTTTACAAACAAGGTTGGGGCAATCTCCACAACTTAATCGGAGGCTCCCAACAATACCATGAAGCTTCACCACAATGGACTGTGGCTCCATGGTGACCTCAACCGTCTAGGGTGCTCAAACACCCAAGAGTAACAAGATCCGCTAGGGATACGTGGGGGAATTGAAAATCTCTTGGTGGAAGTGTAGATCGGAGCCTTCTCAACCACTCCCGAGTAAATCAACAAGTTTGATTGGCTAGAGAGAGATATCGGGCGAAAATGGAGCTTGGAGCATTAATGGAGCTTGAGGGGGAAGAGGTAAGTCAACAGGGAAGAAGGGGACCCCCTTTTATAGTGGGGGCAACAATCCAACCGTTGCCCCACTAAACAGCCCCGCAGAGGGCAGTACTACCGCGGGAGACAGCGGTACTACCGGTGGGTTAAGCGGTACCACTGCTTCCTTTGACGGTACTGCTGCGCAGGACGAAGGGTAAAGGGAAAGAGGGAACCGGGCGGTACTGCCGTGGAGGAGGGCGATACTTCCGCTAATGAGCGGTACTGCCGCACTACTGCCGCAGCAAGGTACCGCACAATCCGACACAGAAAAAGACCCCTCGAATCGACGCGGTAGGGACCTGGCAAGCCAACGGTAGTACTGCTGCGGAGTCACCGGCGGTACTACCGCTGCGGAGCGGTACTGCCGCTTGTGACCCCTCAGCGGTACTACCGTTGGGTACCACGGTACTACTGCTGGGACCCAGACAAGACCCACAAGAAGAGAGAAGATCTCTCCAAAGAAGCGGAAGGGCTCGGAGGGTGAGAAGCGGATGTGTACGTGTTGATTTCACCGAAGCAATACCAAAGCGGACCCCCTCTTGATAGTACGGTGCCCTCTATGCAACTAGTCCACTGAAAAAGAAACGAAAGAGCTACACCGTCTTGAATGACACTCCGAGGGGAAGAAAATCGTCTCGTGCCAAGGATGAATCCCTAAAATGCTCAAAGCACACAATTAGTCCCGCAAACACGTTGTCATCAATCACCAAAACCACATCGAGAGAGATATGCCTCAACAATCTCCCCCTTTTTGGTGGATTGATGACAACTAGGGATTTGCACAAGGAAAAGATATAAAAGTAAGGATACTTAGAACGACAAAATATAGACGGGCTCCCCCTGAATGTGTGCACCTAGTTAGTGGAGCCTTTGGAATGCAAGACACACACATTCGGATCAACACTCCCCCTATATTTTATAGTCCAACAATTTTAAGCACAGGATATATGAGAGCAGGGTATAAAACAGGATAAGCATGCAACTCATAAGATACTACAGTACTGAATAGGCATAAGTAATAAGGTAGCGATAGGGAGCATATGTCTCACACCATATGTCTAGAACTTAGGTCTCACTGGCACCAAACCAAACCAAGCAAAGACAACGAGAAAACACAAGACACAAAGACACACTCGCAACAACACAAATCCCTAAACTCTCTCCCCCCCTTTGGCATCGAGACACCAAAAGGGCAAAGAGCGTTGCTACGGCTCCAGGTGATGGCAAGCTGAGGATCTCAAACATCACATCTCAGCGAGATCGTCTGCACCTCCGTCGTTGGTCGGAAACTGCTCGGTGTCTGAATCGGTCCAAGGGCAATGCTGGTGAATCCATTACTCCTCTTCAGTGATCTGGCCCTCAGAACCACTGGCAACGGTCGCACCCAGGTGACGCATGAGCTCCTTGTGGCGCACCCTGGCCTGCTTCTCAGCCACATGAGTCATGTACTGACCATGAGACTCCATGCATAAAAGCTTCTTCATCTTGCGTTTAAGCTTCTTTGCCTAAGAATGTTCTGCACAAGAGGGCCCAAAGTCCTCCTCGTGATCATCAGTTGCAGCCCCACCCTCAGTCTCCATGGCAGCAGCAGTAGTAGATGGACCCCTGGGTTTAGGCGCTGGGGTGCCCCAATTGTCCTTCTTCCTCAGACGCTTGATCTCATGAGAAACCAAGTCTCCAGTTTCCAACATCACTCTGGGATAGACACATGCCCAGGCCTTCTCAATGAGCCTCATGATGAATGGACCATATATCGAGCACTTGTGCTCAGAAACGGCAGAGAGAAGTTCAGACCACATAACATGAGAAATGTCCAGGCTCTCTCCAGTGTTTGCTTCCTTCTCATGCTGGTAGAAAAGAAGCATGTCCACGAGATAGGAGTGGACCATATCCAGATTCCCGATGCGAGGGAAGAGAGTCTCACGGAAGACACGATGAAGAATGTCCAGATACATAGACAGCTCATAGGTTTCCTTCTTAGTCACTGGGTGAACCTTCACAGTACAGTAGGGCCAAAGGGATTGCTTCTGAGTGGATGTAGCATTGCGGTGAAGGCGGAAGCCTACTGGAGTCTCAAGCCCGTGATCTTCCACATCAAGTAACTCCATGAAGGCCTTCCACTTGACGGAAAGCAACTTGCCATTGGTCATCCAAGTCAGAGTCCTGTCGGCATCGGTTCCAAGATGAACGGTGGCAAAGAATTGAGCCACCAAATCTGCATCAAAATCCTTGTTGAACTGCATGATCCTGAGAATGTTCAGCTGAGAACACATCTGAAAGGCTTCGCCAAAGTACTCAGGGTCCTTCTCCATGGCATCCGTGTCGATGGAGCGAACATCAACATAGAGATTCTTCTTGGCCTTGATCACATCAAAATAGATGGCAAACTGGAAGCGGTTCCAGAACGGGCGGTTGACCAAAGTGAGATCTTGGTCTACCTCATAGGGGTTGCGGCGACGCTTTTCCCAAAACTCCTTGGCAGTCATCTCAGTCACAGTCTTTCCCTTTGGCTTGTTGGCGGATCTCTTCGACTGCTGATGTGGTGGTGGAGCACTTGCGGATGCGCCTGCTGATGGCGGTTGAGTACTAGAGGAACCACCTGCTGGCTCAGAGGTGCGGTAGCGCTTTGACGTTGCACGCCCGGGGTTGACACGGTGGACCTGCTGCTCAAGATGATCATCACCTGGAACCAAACACACAACCAGAAGAAACACACGAAAGAAAAGAGCATAAGCCACCAAACAAAACAACAAGGATCAAAGCGTGGTAGGAAAAAGAAGGAACTGGGCATACATCGGTAGTACTGCGACCAACCAGCGGCAGTACCGCCCCAGCGGTAGTACCGTGAAACAGGATCGGTAGTACCGCTGGAGCGGTAGTACCACGCCAGATGGAGAGCGGCGGCTCTTCACTACCGTGGTCAGATCCGGCACTACCGGAGATGCCAAATTCAAAAATAAGCCTACCAAACTTCAATCCACAGAGCCTAGAAGCCATCTCCATCCTACTCAAGCCTTGCCTTAGCCAAAAGACAAGAAGAACAATGCCTATTGCCCCTAAAAACTAGATGCAAGATCTAGGAAAAGAGAGAATGAGAACAGAGGCAATACCGGCATCCATGGCAAGAGGACGAGGTGGGGATCGACTCCACCGGAGGAAATGGAGAGGGACGGCACGAAAATGACGGCCGGCCGGGCCCCTCCTGTGGCGAGAGGTTGCAGGAGCAACGAAGAAGACAAGTGGGGCGAATGGGTATGGGGAAGAAGCAACTCCCCCTGCCCCGACTTAACCCCCCCCCTAGTCGCCCGCCCCGCAGCGGTAGTACCGCTGGGTGGGCGGTAGTACCGCTTGGCGCTGGTCAGCGGTAGTACCGCTCACGCAGCGGTAGTACTGCTCTGCCGCAAAAAGATCCGACCAAACCGGACAGAACACACGAGCGGAAACCGAGACAAAACAAAAAGACACACACACAAAACCGACAAGAAGAAAGAAGAAACACATCTCTCCAAGAGAGGATGGTGGCCGAGGCCACCTATGTTTGAGTTTAGAGGTATGGCGCCGCGAAGATTTTAACCTTGGGCCCATGACCAACACTCATCTTTGAAGCACAAGTGCCATAAAGAAATGGCTAATGTGAAAGAGTTTTGTTAGTTTATGCATAATGAGGGGAGGGAAAGTTCATTGAGAGAACAACACTCCCCCTATGTCCATGTCTACACCTAAACTAGACAACACGTTGAGTGAGGTGGGGTGTGCAGGGGTTCAAGTCACATTGCTTGAATCAATGATATTTAGCTCATGCTTTAACTCGCGAAATCTTGCTTCATCCAAAGGCTTCGTGAAGATATCTGCAAGGTTATCATGAGTGTTGACATAGTTGATCTCGATCTCCCCTCGCCTAATGTGATCCCGGATGAAGTGATACCTAATCTCAATATGCTTTGTCTTGAAGTGTTGCACCGGGTTGAGGGAAATATTGATGGCACTTTCATTGTCACACCAAAGAGGCACTTTGTCACAAGTGACACCGTAATCCTTTAAAGTTTGCCTCATCCATAAAAGTTGTGCACAACAACTACCGGCAGCCACATACTCCGCTTCCGTGGACGAGAGAGGCACACAACTTTGCTTCTTGGAAGACCAACTTACCAAAGAGCAACCAAGAAACTGGCACCCTCCGGAAGTGGACTTCCTATTTACTTTATCTCCCGCCCAATCCGAGTCCGAATAACCTAAAAGCTTGAAATTTGCTCCTCTTGGGTACCATAAGCCAAAGTTTGGGGTATGAGCCAAATATCGAAAGATTCGTTTGACCGCCACATAGTGACTTTCCTTAGGTGCGGCTTGAAACCGTGCACAAATTCCCACACTCAACATGATATACGATCTATATGCACAAAGGTAAAGCAAGGAGCCAATCATGGAGCGATATACCTTTTGATCCACCGCTTTACCATTGGGATCAATGTCAAGTTGGCACTTGGTGGGCATGGGAGTGGACGCTGGCTTGACATCACTTAGCTTGAATCTCTTAAGCATGTCTTGAGTGTATTTGGCTTGGTTGATGAAAGTTCCTTCTCTCCTTTGCTTCACTTCGAACCCTAAAAAGAACTTCAACTCTCCCATGGAAGACATCTCGAACTTTGAGGTCATGAGAGCAGCAAATTCCTCATTGAAAGCTTTGTTAGGGGAACCAAAGATAATATGATCAACATATAATTGGCACACAAACAACTCCCCTTTGACCTTCTTAGTAAAAAGAGTGGGGTCGATTAGCCCCACTTCAAAACCACGGTCTTGTAACAACTTGGTAAGGTGGTCATACCACGCACGTGGGGCTTGTTTAAGGCCATAGACTGCCTTATCGAGTTGATACACATGATCGGGAAAGTAGGGATCCTCGAACCCGGGGGGTTGCTTGACATAAACCAATTCATTAATAGGACCATTAAGAAAAGCACTATTCACATCCATTTGTTGTAACTTAAAGTTATGATGAGAAGCATATGCAATCAACATGCGAATGGATTCAAGACGAGCAACGGGAGCAAAGGTTTCACCGTAGTCGATACCCTCGACTTGGGAGTAGCCTTGTGCTACCAAACGAGCCTTGTTGCGAATGATAATCCCATGGGCATCTTGCTTATTCTTAAATATCCACTTGGTTCCAATGACATTGTGGTTCCCCGTCGGTCTTGGCACCAATCTCCACACTTTGTTGCGCTCAAAGTTGTTGAGTTCTTCATGCATGGCATTGAGCCAATCTGGATCTTCGAGCGCCTCATAGACCTTGTGGGGTTCGACACAAGAGACAAACGCATGATGTTCACAATAGTTTGCTAATTGTCTATGAGTGCTTACCCCCTTTCTTAAGCTTCCAAGCACATTCGTCATGAGATGATCCTTGGTGGAGAGCTTGGAAGCAACCTTGGCGGCACGACGCTCCAATTCCTCCTTGGGGGTGAGACGAGGAGTGGTCACTTGATCATCTTGAGTGTCGTCTTGAGCTTGTTCTTGATCACCTAGGACTTGATCTTGAACTTGCTCGGAGGAGGGAGCTTGACCTTGGGCATCACTTGATGTTACAACACCATCTTGAGATTGATCTTGCCCTTGGTCTTGTCCTTGAGGTTGAGGGCCCTCACTTTGTTCTTCAGAAGCGTGTGGGTCTTGGGTTGGTGAAGGTTCCACTTGAGAAGAACATTGTCCTTCTCCTTCGGCCACAAGGGGTTCCTCAATGGGTAGGATATGACCAATACCCATTCTTCTTATAGTTTGGGGAGGAATTTCATCACCTACATCACAAGTACCACTTTACTCCACTTGGGAGCCGTTATTCTCATCAAACTCCATGTTACACATTTCCTCAATAAGTCCCTGGACTTATTGAGAACACGGTAAGCATGAGAGTTTGTAGCATAACTGAGGGAGTCCTGTATTAGGGGGTCTCCGGACAGCCGGACTATCTCCATTGGCCGGACTGTTAGACTATGAAGATACAAGATTCAAGACTTCGTCTCGTGTCCGGATGGGACTCTACTTGGTGTGGAAGGCAAGCTAGGCAATACGTATATGGATATCTCCTCCTTTGTAACCGACCTTGTGTAACCCTAACCCTCTCCGGTGTCTATATAAACCGAAGGGTTTTAGTCCGTAGAACAACAATGACAACATACAATCATACAATCATACCATAGGCTAGCTTCTAGGGTTTAGCCTCTCTGATCTCATGGTAGATCTACTCTTGTACTACCCATATCATCAATATTAATCAAGCAGTACGTAGGGTTTTACCTCCATCAAGAGGGCCCGAACCTGGGTAAAACTTCGTGTCCCCTGCCTCCTGTTACCATCTGGCCTAGACGCACAGTTCGGGACCCCCTACCCGAGATCCGCAGGTTTTAACACCGACATTGGTGCTTTCATTGAGAGTTCCTATGTGTCGTCGCCGTTAGGCTTGATGGCTCCTACTATAATCGATAGCGATGCGGTCCAGGGTCAGACTTTTCTCCCCGGACAGATCTTCGTATTCGACGACTTTGCACTGCGGGCTAATTCGCTTGCCATCTAGAGCAGATTGAAAGCTATGCCCCTGGCCATCAGGTCAGATTTGGAAGTTTGAACTACACGGCCGACATCCGCAGAGACTTGATCTTCGACGGATTCGAGCCACAGCCGGGCGCGCCACACTGTCGCGATGGGTATGACCTAGCTCTGCCACCGAACAGTACCCCAGAAGCCATGCCCGCATCAGCTCCGACCTTTAGTTCGGAGCCAACTGCGCCAATCTAGGATGGGTGGTTAGACACCGCCTCAGGGGCTGTAGTCTCAACGGCGATCGAGCCGAACACCAGCATAATCCTCTGTGCAGCCCGTGACTCCAAGGTGTCAGACTCTTTTTTTGACTCCGAACCGCCCGCGCCTCTGCCAATCAAATCCGATTGGGCGCCGATCATGGAATTCACTGCCGCGGATATCTTTCAGCACTCGCCCTTCGACGACATTCCAAATTCACTAAGGTCTCTCTCTTTGTCAGGAGAGCCCTGTCTGGATTATGGCCAACAGGATTGGGATTCGGACGACGAAGAAATTCGACGCCCACCCACCACCCACTTAATAGCCACTGTCGACGACTCAACCGACATGCTCGACTTCGACTCCGAAGACATCGACGGTATGGACGATGATGCGGGAGGCGAAGAGGAACCAACGCCCACAGGGCGCTGGATGTCCACTTCATCATATGACGTATGCATGGTGGACACACCAAAAGAAGACGACGACGAGGAACGAAAGGACGCACCGAAGGCTTGTTCCCTCGAGAAGCAGTCAAAGCGGCGGCGCAAGCGCCGCCCCAAATCCCGCCTCGGCAGAAATAACGATCATACAGACCCGGCATTGGAGCAGGGCGAACCACTGCCGGACCACGGCAATACGGAGAATCAAACCGAACAAACCAATTTTGTCAAAGATAATAGTCCGGGCGACATAACGCCGGACAGGCACCCGGAGCAGCAGAATGCCCGTCAAAGGCTTGTTGCCACCGCGAGGAGTCTGAAAAAGCAGAAGCAAAAGCTCAAGGCTACGCAAGACACACTCCAGATGAGATGGAGTAAAGTACTCAACACATCAGCGAGGTACGGCGACAATCGCCCCACCAAGAGCTACCCAAAGCGGAAGTTGCTACCTGAATTCGATGAGGAGGCTTCAGACCCCCCACAACCAAAAATCAAAACAGCCACCTGGCCGGATAGACGACCTCATGGCCAACATCGAGCGGCAAACAACGCCACTCACAAGCCAATACGCGATCCACGCGAGGGCTCGCACCAAAAGGACGGCGCAACCAGATCCATCTATGGACCACGCAAGCGCGCCCCAGCATACAATGTAACACAACAAACATCCGAACAGCGCGGTACACCCAGATACAAGGGTGCCGCACACCCCTATGTTTCACCGATGAGGTGCTGGACCATGAATTTCCAGAGGGATTCAAACCCGTAAACATAGAGGCATATGACGGAACAACAGACCCTGGGGTCTGGATTGAGGATTATATCCTCCATACCCATATGGCTCGAGGAGATGATCTCCACGCCATCAAGTACCTACCCCTCAAGCTCAAAGGGCCAGCTCGTCACTGGCTTAAAGGCCTCCACGAAAACTCCATAGGAAGCTGGGAAGAGCTCGAAGACGCTTTTTGGGCAAATATTCAAGGAACTTATGTCCGACCTCCGGACGCGGACGATTTGAGCCATATAACTCAATAGCCCGGAGAGTCAGCCCGAAAACTTTGGAACAGGTTTCTTACTAAAAAGAACCAAATTGTCGATTGTCCGGACGCCGAAGCCCTGGCAGCTTTTAAGCATAGTGTCTGTGACGAATGGCTCGCCAGACACCTCGGCGAAGAAAAGCCAAGAACAATGGCAGCATTAACAAGCCTCATGACCCGCTTTTGCACGGGTGAGGACAGCTGGCTAGCCAGATGCAGCACCAGCGACCCCAGTACATCTGAAGCTAGAGATGGAAACGGGAAATCATGGTGCAACAGCAGTAACAAACGCCGGAACAAAGAAGACAGCACGAAGAGCACGACCGTAAACGCCGGATTCAAAAGCTCTCGGCCAGGTCAGCAAAAGCCGCCCTCTAAAGGCGCCAGAGACGAACTATCCAGCCTAAACAAAATTCTGGACCAAATATGTCAGATCCATAGCACCCCTGGTAAACCTGCTAATCATACCCACAGAGAATGTTGGGTCTTCAAGCAGTCCGGTAAGCTCAACGCCATACACAAAGGGGAGGATACACCAAGCGAGGACGAGGATGAGCCTCTCAAGCAAGACACTGGGGAACAAAAGAAATTTCCACCAGAAGTCAAAACAGTAAACGTGTTATACGTGATCAAGGGAAGAAACAAAACGGCACTCCCAGAACAATATGCCCAAGGGCCTATCACCGCGGAGTCCTGCCACTGGTCGTCTCAACCGATCACTTTCGACCATCGTGATTACTCAGCAAGTATCCGGCGTGCAGGATGGGCTGCCCTAGTATTAGACCCAATAATTGACGGATATCACTTCACACGAGTCCTGATGGACGGTGGCTGCAGTCTAAACCTGATATATCAGGATACAATCCGCGAAATGGGGATAGACCCAACAAAAATTTGCCATAGCAATACTACCTTTAAAGGAGTAACGCCAGGCCCAGGGGCTCATTGCATGGGCTCCTTGCTACTAAAAGTTATATTCAGCTCCCCCGATAACTTCCGTAGCGAACATTTAACCTTCCACATCGCTCCGTTCCAAAGTGGCTATCAAGCACTACTCCGATGCGAAGCTTTTGCTCGCTTTAATGCAATACCGCACTACGCTTCCCTCACACTCAAGATGCCCAGACCACGTGGCATCATTACAGTAAATGGAAGTATTAAGCGATCTTTGCGCGCCGAAGAGAGTGTGGCTGCCTTGGCAGCCGCACACTAAAAACGGCCTCACCAACTAAAGCATTTAACAGGTCGTCAAGACCTCGGACACGGTTAGACGAGTCTGGCACAGGTATATGTAATTCATACCGGATCAATGGTCACACCCCTATATAAGGGGCTCAACGCGCGCAGACAAGTGGCAATTTTTACTCATCTTGAATTATACTTGGTTCCTTTAAAAACTATCCTTTCGCACGACAACTTTTTCACCTAAGTTCCTCTCTTTTACAGATGATCATCGTGCTAAACCCGTCCAGGATACGGCACAACGGAGACACAGGCGCAGACGTGCAGCAGGGACCCGCTCCAAGGATTCTTTTTAGATTAAGACCCTGCGTAAACCTTTTTTACTGTCTCTTGTTGATACATATCCACTGAATTCTCAGCATAGTTGAGAAGGATGCTGACATCTTGGCATGTGGCCATGTCAGAATAATGCACGTACCTGGACAAAAGGGGCTTCTTACAAAGGGCACTATTTAGGCCCGGTTTATACCATAAAGACCGAATACCTCAGGGAGTGTTTGGCGTCGCGAGTTTGGCCTTATATGCATCAGCTCCGAATCATTGTCTTTGGTCAAACGTTGAGTTTGCCCGACTCCTGTGTTTTGGTGCCTTACGTTCTGCTTTACCGGCTATGGTAGCACCAGGAGAACTACTGCGATTGTGCCCTGGTTCATCCAGGCGAGCACCTCAGTAGAGAAAGCCGAAAACTGACTGTCATGATATAGCGTGAGACTAGTCAACCACTCGGTGACCTATCGGAATGTTAGAATTCCTCCGCCTTAACGAAGGGTCATTTTCTGGCCAGGCATGTACGCACCCCGCGATCGGGAGAGTGCGGAGCCACCAGGGGCTATCTAGTAGCCCCACTGTCAAACTCATATGGCTAAGTGAAAGTGTTAAAGCATTATAGTCCGATTGCCTCGCTCGCTACGCTATCACCTCCTTAATAGGACCAAGACGTTGGGTTAAATGTGAACACGCGTTTTTTGCGAGCACCCCCGCATTCTATGTGTGGGGGTTGAAGCCGACGGCTGCAATCTTTCAGGTTATACACAGGTATACATAAACGGCCGCACAGGAGGCATCATACTACTTTCAGGCAAAAGTATAAAAATAACCTTATAAAAATTCATAAAAGCATTGCGCTTACAATGAGAATACATATCACTCAAACATAATATTTTTCGAGCACTGGGCCTCTATCAAACGAGCACCCTCGAGAACCTCCTCGAAATAGTGCTCGGCAGCCACCCGGCCTATGGCCGAACCCTGCGCCGCAACAGTGGTAGCGTCCATCTCCGCCCAGTATGCTTTAACACGGGCAAGGGCCATCCATGAGCCTTCTATGCACGCCGACCTCTTCATCACATTAATGCGCGGCACCGCATCAAGGAACTGCTGCACTAAGCTGAAATAGTTGTTCGGCTTTGGCCTGTCCGGCCATAGCTGATCCACAACAGACCTCATGGCGAGTCCAGACAACCTATTCAGTTCGGCCCATTCGGCTAGCTGGTCAGTCAATGAAAGCGGACGCTCTGGAACGTGGAATTGCACCGAGAACAGCTTGTCCACTTCACGATCTGTCTGACCTTGGAAGTACTTGGTCGCATCGGCAGCGCTCGCTGCCAAATCCATATACGCATCTGCCGAACTCCACAGCCGATCCAGAGGGGCGTACTGTGGATCTCCGAACTTCCTCCGTAACATGAAGGGTTTCCCAGCTGCAATATCCCTGGCTTCCCGCAGCTCCTCCTTCGCTCTCATAGCAGAACGGGTGTCTTTGTCCGCCGCCGCGGCCTTCTCAAGGTCCGTTGCCTTCGCTCAGTTTTCTTTCTCAAGGACCCGGCAACGGTCGGCAGTGTCTTCTAATTCTACGGCCATCTTGGCCATCTTCTCCTGGCTCTCGCAATGTGCGGCCTTCTCGGCTTTCAACTCTTCGGCCGCCTTCAAAGCAGCCACATTACTAATCCTCGCTTGTTCATTGGCTCGGGCAAGTTCCGCCCGCAAGGCTTCCACGGTGGCAACTCCATCTGCAGTCACAACATATTAAAGATACTGGCATTATGCTGCTCTTACTATGTGGCGTTCACCGGATAATAACACTTACCCTGTGCCTCATCAAGCCTCTTGTTATAAAGCTCGATGTCGGCGTCTGCCGCATCCAGTTGCCGTTTTAATTTGGCAAACTCACTAGTCCGGCTAGCCACCGGAGCTTCCACCACCTGCACATAGGGGCAGTCTGGTTATTGCCTGGGAATATGATCCTCTGTTCGCCGCCGTTCTCGACGACAACCAGAGTCTCAGGGGCTACTATCTACACAGGGCACACCTAACATGTGTAGTACTATCACATATTATATCACGTACCTCAAAGCCCGTCAGTAGACTCATAAAGGCTTCATGTAATCCGCTTTCGGCGGACGAGATTCTCTCCATCACCGTACCCATCAGCATACGGTGTTCTTCTGAGATGGCCGCTCGCCTCACCAACTCCCTCAGAACATCCGACCGCACACCAGACGGTGCCGGACTCTTTTGTATGCTCTCTTCGGGAGCCGGACACTGGGGACTTCGGGGGTCTACTGGATTATCTTCTGGCCTCACCGGATCCGGAGAGGCCCTCCGTGACGACACTTCGGGGTCGCCCGCTTCTGGAGCGGAGGAGTCCGGGGGAGGCGTTTCGCTCTCCATCATCTCTGGAAGAAGATCCCCCGAAGACGAGCTCATTTGAGAGGGGCTAAGGCCCGAACTGCAAGATATATGCGGTGGTTATTTTCTTAGAGAAAAAAGATAGCATACCTTTACTATTAAAGTACTTTGGATCACTTACGACTCGTTGGAGGGCTGATCCCCCTGCAGACTTTGTGCGGCAAAAGCACCCCCCGAGGCAGGACCCTCTGTGGGAGACTTCTTCTCCCGTTTGGAGGCTTCGGCTTCTGGATCCTCTGAAGCAGTCCTTTTCCTCCCCCGGTCGTCCTCCTTCGTGGAGACGCTCATTCCCTCGGTTGGAACGGGCGGCGATGGGGGCCCACGTCCGCCCGTATTATCCCCCCGGTATCTTCCTTCAAGGGCTCCGGGCAAGGTGCGACCTCGAGCATCTTTTCCAATACCGAATTTTCCAAACCCTCAGGGAGGGGGGCCAAACACCGAATCATGTTCGCCTTTGTTAGCCAGTCCTGGTCAAAAAAGCGAACTCTCATAAATAACTTCGAATAAAAGACAGTGTGTTCGGCTAGAGGGTATCTTACTTGTTCGGCGGCGCGGTTACTGCTCAGGCCCGCGTCCTCGGTAATATCCGGACATTCTACTTGAGGTTCGAAGAATGACTTGTACATCTCCTCGTGCGTCAGGCCGAGGAAACTTTGAATGGCACGTGGTCCCCCTGGGTTGAACTCCCACAAGTGAAGGGGCCGGCGTTTGCAAGGCTGGACTTGACAAACTAGCATAACTTGTATTACCGCAACCAAATTAAAATCTCCCTCGAAGAGATATCGGATGTGGCTTTGCAGAATAGGCACGTCCTTGGCTGGGCCCCAACTCAGACCCCTGCTAATCCATGACATCAGTTATGGTGGGGGCCCGAGCGGAAAGCGGGGGAAGTCGCCCACTTGGCAGTTCTGGGAGCCGTGACGTAAAACCACTCCCGTTGCCATAATTTGGACACCTCTGGAAAGCAACCTTTCGGCCATGGAGCTCCTGCCATCTTGCCTATTGATGCACCTCTGCACGCTGCATGTTGCCCCTCGATCATCTTCGGCTTTACTTCAAAGGTCTTGAGCCATAGGCCGAAGTGAGGGGTAACACGGAGGAAGGCCTCACACACGACAATAAATGTCATGATATGGAGAAAGGAGTCCGGAGCTAGATCATGGAAATCTAGCCCGTAATAGAACATCAAGCCCCTGACGAAAGGATCCAGAGTGAGGTCTAGACCTCGGAGGAAGTGGGAGACGAACGCAACGTTCTCGTTGGGTTCGGGAGTAGGGACGATCTGCCCTCGAGCAGGCAGCCGATGCAAAACCTCGGTGGTCAGATATCTGGCCTCCCTCAACTTCTTAATGTCCTCTTCCGTAACAGAGGAGGGCGTCCATCGGCCTTGAAGGCTGGATTCGGACATGGTTGAAGATCCGGAGCACCTAACCTGGGCTTTGGGTGTTAGAACTCGAGGCGGGGGGGGGGGGGGGTTCAAGGGGGGGGTTCAATTGAGCACGAGAGGGTAAAAGCGAAAACCTTGTCCCCTTATAAAGAGGGAGAATATCAAGCGTCCTCTCCGTAGCCGTTTGGGACTTGCCTATAATCTAGGAGTCCTAGACACGGTTGGGTTACCCACGACCGCAGTAATGAGAATCCCGTAATTAGGGGAACACGATCTCTGCTTTGACAAGACGTGTCAAGAAACTGCCTAGCGTTATGTGTGGAGCTGGTTAAAAGAAATGGTTCGAATAATCACCGGGCCATGACATAACATCATGCTGCCAAAACCAGCCAGCAAATTAGATCTGCGGAAAAATTATTCTCTCTATGGTGGAATGTGGAACTTATTTTGCAGGGTCGGACACTATCCTCGTATTCAAATTCTTCTGTGATGTATTCGGAGAAGGAACCCGCCTTGCAATGCCGAAGACAACTGCGCGCCGGACTCATTGTCATTGAAGCCTGGTTCAGGGGCTACTGAGGGAGTCCTGTATTAGGGGTCTCCGGACAGCCGGACTATCTCCATTGGCCGGACTGTTAGACTATGAAGATACAACATTCAAGACTTCGTCTCATGTCCGATGGGACTCTACTTGGCGTGGAAGGCAAGCTAGGCAATACGTATATGGATATCTCCTCCTTTGTAACTGACCTTGTGTAACCCTAACCCTCTCCGGTGTCTATATAAACCGAAGGGTTTTAGTCTGTAGAACAACAATCACAACATACAATCATACCATAGGCTAGCTTCTAGGGTTTAGCCTCTCCGATCTCGTGGTAGATCTACTCTTGTACTACCCATATCATCAATATTAATCAAGCAGGACGTAAGGTTTTACCTCCATCAAGAGGGCCCGAACCTGGGTAAAACTTCGTGTCCCCTGCCTCCTGTTACCATCCGGCCTAGACGCACAGTTCGGGACCCCCTACCCGAGATCCGCCGGTTTTGACACCAACAATAACCAACAAATATGCCCTCATACGCTCTAGCCTCAAATTTAGACAAATGGACACCTTTCTTGAGAATGAAGCACTTACACCCGAACACTCGGAAGTACTTGAGGTTGGGCTTGTAACCGGTGAGTATCTCATATGGAGTCTTGTTCAAGCCCTTGCGGAGGTAGAGCCGATTAGATGCATGGCACGCAGTGTTGATGGCTTCGGCCCAAAAGTTGTAGGGAGACTTGAACTCTACCATCATGGTCCGTGCCGCATCCATCAACGTCCGGTTCTTCCTCTCTACTACACCATTTTGTTGAGGGGTATAAGGTGCGGAATATTGATGCTTGATTCCCTCGTCACTCAAAAACTCATCCAAGGTGTAGTTCTTGAACTCGGAGCCGTCGTCACTTCTTATTGTCAAAATCTTTGCATTGTGTTGTCGTTGAGCTTCATTTGTAAAGTCGATGACGGTTTGTTAGGTCTCGCTCTTCCTCTTGAAGAAATATACCCAAGTGTATCTTGAATAGTCATCCACAATCACCAAGCAATACTTTCTACCCCCAAGACTATCAAAGGATGGAGGTCCAAAGAGATCCAAGTGAAGGAGCTCCAAAGGCCTCTTCAAGTAGATGATAGTCATGGGAGGGTGAGCCTTCTCATGTAGCTTTCCTTCAATGCAAGCACTGCAAGCACGATCTTTGGCAAAACTAACATTTTTTAGTCCACGGACATGGTCCCCCTTGAAAAGACTTTGCAAAGATCTCATGTTGACGTGGGCTAAACAGCGATGCCAAAGCCATCCCACGTCAACTTTAGCCATTAGGCATGTCGCGGTCTTAGTGGGTCACTTTGAAAAGTTAATCACATAGAGACCGTTCTCGACATGCCCAACAAAGGCTACTTTAAGAGCCTTGCTCCACAAGAGGGCCAAGGAATCAATATCAAAGAAAGTGGCAAAGCCCATGAGTGCTAGTTGACGAACGGAAAGTAAATTGTATGCAAGGGACTCAACAAGCATGACCTTCTCGATCATAAGATCATGAGAAATGACAACTTTGTCGAGTCCCAATACCTTAGAAGACGAGGCATCACCCCACTCAACATTGGTGGGCATGGATGGAATATTTTGCACGTCCACCACCAAGTCCTTGCTTCCGGTCATATGATTAGTAGCTCCACTATCGAGCAACCATGATCCCCCACCGGAAGCAAACACCTACAAGAGATCAATGCTTGGTTTTAGGTACCCATTTTGTAATGGGTCCTTTGATGTTAGTAACAAGGGTCTTAGGAACCCAAATAGACCATTCAATGTACTCATAAGGAGAACCAACAAATTTGGCATAAACATGCCCATCTCTAGCGCGGCACAACACATAAGAAGGGTTAAAGTCGCCAGCCTTGTTGGGAAGGGGAGCATTTCCCTTCTTGGCATCACTACCCTTCATGGATTTTTTCTCCTTCTCCTTAGTAGCACCCTCACCCTCCCTCACAAAGGTTTGCTTGAGAGGAGGAGATCGTTTGGCCTTGTCATTCTTCTTCTCGTTCTTGGACTTGGAAACGTATCCAATCCCTTCCTTGGCCACAACTCCCTTTTGGTTGGTCAAGAGGTCGTTGAGGCTCTTCTTGCCTTGTATGCAAGACACAAGACCTTTCTCAAGTTGCACCTTTAGCTTAGCGTTCTCCTCAACAAGATGCAGATGCTCACAACACGGGTTAGTAGTATTTGCATTATCAATTAACATCGTACGAGGAAAGGTGGCTTTCTCCTTGGTTAGCTTTACTTGGAGTTGATCATGAGACTCTTTGAGGCTAGCATGAGCACCCTTCAAGACCTTGTGAGCCTTGTCAAGTAGATCAAACTCCTCTTTGAGTCTAGGAAGATCAACCCCAAGTTTGGCCTTCTCGGAGTTTAGCACACGAGAAACCACGAGAGCATGATCAAAATCTTTCTTTAACTTAGCATGATCATCGTTGTGTGACTCCTCAAGAGCCAAACGAAGACCACGCTCTTCCTCAAGAGCATTGGAAAGATCCAAAATCTCATCGGCATAGTCACGACTATGCCCCTCCATCTTGGAGATGGTATCTTCATGAGACTCGATCACGTCATTGGCTTCACCAAGTTGTTCCAAGAGAGCAACAAAATGCTTCTTGGATTTACCCTTGAGTTTACCCATAAAGGACTCAAACTCATTTTCCTCCACATTGAATCCCTCACAATCATCAATGCAATCCATCAAGGAAGGATTATTAATGATGGTAGTTTTGATGTTGGGAGTTACCTTCTTGGTGGCTTTAGCCATGAGGCACTTGGCGGTGATGTTCTCATTGGGTGAGTCGAAGAGAGATAGTCATGGAGTTTTTTCAATGGCAACGGAGGCCATGGCAACCGACTCACCATCTTCATCATCATCATCATCCTCATGGTACTCTTCTTGAACCACCAATGCCTTGTGAGGGGTTTTCTTGATGAAGTTGCTCTTGTTGGGGAAATACTTGGATTTGTCCTTTCGAATGAGCTTGCCACCATTGTCTTCCGTCTTCTCATACGGGCACTCCACAACAAAATGACTCACATTGCCACAATTGTAGCAAGTCCTTACATGTTGCTTGCTCTTCGTGCCACTTGAGTTGTTCTTGTTGAAGTTTGGCCTTGAGTTTTTCTTACTCCAAAATTGCCTTGAAGCAAGTGCCATGTGTTCATGATAGGCATACTTTGTATCTTCGGGGTTGCTTTCCTCTTCTTCCCCTTCTTCTTCTTCAATGCAAACCTTGGCCTTCAATGCAAGGTTGGGCTTCTTTGCCCTTTGAGAACGAAGCACCGCATTGTCGGCGGTCTTGTCCAAGATGTTCATCGCCACAAACTCATCCAACACTTCACTTGAGGTCAAAGTGTGAAAGTCCGGCCTTTGACGAATGACGGAGGACATGGCCTTGTGGTAAGGCATCATTGCCTTGGGTAATTTGTGCTTGATCCAATTGTCATCCGTGTCCTTGCTCCCGTGATCTCGGAGTGAGACCGCGAGCTTGGTTACTCTCTGATAAAGCTCATGAGGTTCTTCATCTTCTTTCATTGCAAACTCATCGGCTTCATCTTGCACTACTTCATAGTTGGAGCGTTGAATGCTTGCGCTTCCCCGATAGAGAGAGACAACACAAAGCCATGCATCTTTGGCCAAGGCGAAGGGTCGAAGGTGAGGTAGATCTTCGGGTGGAATTGCATCTTGAATGATGAAGAGAGCATTCCCATTGAATTGATTATCCGCGGCTTCTCGAGGAGTGAAGTTCCTTGGATCATGCGGATGGAAACCTTCTTCAATGATTCTCCAAAGATTAGTGTTCACATGATTTAAATGACGCTTAAAGCGATAAAACCCAAGAATCAAAGTCCTCATTTTTCACAATGTTAGGGGGAGGACCGGCATGATTCAAATGAGTGGAAGGAACCGGTCCACCATAAACAAGTGGTGGTTCCACATGAGCAAAGATGCCGGTGCCAATTTTACCACTAGAAGAAGGAGCCTTTTCACTACTAGCTCCACCCTTGTCGGAGATAGCATCCGTCACCTTGTCAGTGGGAACACCCACTTTCAACGGTGCGGTGGATAGTTTAAGCCCTTCAATGAATTTAGTAAACATGCTTTCAAACTCGGTCGTCATGGAGGTTTTCAATGTCTCCAAGGCCACATTAAACTCCTCACGAGAGACCGAGGTTCCCCCATCGCCCGTAGACGAGATCAGATTCACACCGGAGTGTTCCTCCACACCGTCTACGGTATCAACCATACTCTTCAGACGGCAAAGTCCTTAGTAAAGAGACGAGGCTCTGATACCAATTGAAAGGATCGATATGGTTGACTAGAGGGGGGTGAATAGGCAACTAACAATTTTTAACTTTTCTTTACCGAATTAAACTTTGCATCAAAGTAGGTTGTCTAGATGTGCAACTAGGTGAGCAACCTATCACTACTAGGGAAAAGCCTAGCAGTAGCGCTGGTTTTTTGGCCTATCAGTAGCACGGGTAAGCGCGCTACTGATAAGGCGCTACAGCTAATGCTTAGCAGTAGCGCCTACTGGCACTCGCTACTACTATATCTACTTAGTAGTAGCGCTTTCCAAGTCAATTGCTACTGCTAATTATTAGTAGCGCATTTGAAAACAACCGCTACTACTATTATTCCCTATTCCATTTCTTTTGAATTTTAGGTCGTATTCATATACCTGTATACAATTTTTCATACAGTAGCAATTTAGAGATTGTTTTTACATCGTAATGAGTTATTAAATCACTAGGTGAAAGAACCTTGGATTAGTTTCAAGTGCATGGATCCAAAGTAACCAATGGTCACTTTGGATCCATCCATTTGAAACTAATCGGCGGTTCTTTCACCCAATGACATAATAACTTCTCATCATCATCATAATATCATTAACAACTTATCATCATAATATATCATTGTCATATAACTCCTCATAATCATCATTTTCGTCCATGATGGGACATCATATAACAACTTCGTCACTAGTTATAATAACAACTCGTCCTCATCATCATCATAGTACTCATAGTCACTACTCCTACTCAGCATCACCATCAAGTCTAAGACATTGTAGTCATATATAATCAACACTAACTAATTGTTCTTAATACTTAGGACCTACTCCTCTCTCCTAGCTAAAATACCATAAAACAGATAAACCGGTCCTTCACCATAATGAAGAATGGACATAAACCTATCTCCAACTTGTGGCTTGCGCACATTCATTTTGTCTCCAATTATTTGCGTGTGCGCATTCATCACTTTGCTCCATTCTTTGATTTTGAGCCTTCCATCGTTTGAAGAAATCGAGTATGCAGTATGGTAAGCCTCCGAGGGAGTTGGTCGTAAGCTAACCATATGAATATCACCTTCGGTAAATAGCATGTCAGGCACAACCTGCTTCGGGAGCCTCTATTCAAAAACGAAATAGTAACATATATAGTTAGCAATGGTTTACTTAAGAATAAAGTATGCAATGAAGTTACCATCATTAACAAAATCTTACCAAGTTTTTAGCAATGAAGTTATCATAAAGCAATGTATGGACTAGTGGCATGTATCTAGTATAATTTTGGTTGATAGAGTGACTGGTTTTGAAGGCCTCAACATCTTCTATGAATGAGACAAGATAACCTTTCTCCTCACAATTAAGCTTGGAGTCATAGCTGTAGTATGTGTTGTCTACTACCTTCCGAGTATTTCTTGAAGACAAGAAATAAGCTGAAAATTATAAATAAATAAGTTTAGTATGGACGAACACCAAATATTTTTAAATTAACAACATAAATTACTGAACTTAACAAATTAGTTTGACAAACTCACATCTAGGCAAAACTGGAGGCATATCCACATCCACCCAGATGTCGATATTATCATCATCATCATAATCTTCGGGGCGAATATCAAATCTTATTCGCATTCCTTCCTCAAATCCATATGCCTTGCAGAGAGCTTCCCAATTAGAGCAACCAAAATGGGAGCGATCGACCGCATTGTAGAACTTAACCAGAAACTCGTAACCATGTTTAGTTCTTAAGTGAGCCCTCCTCGTCTCCACATTCTCAAAGTCATCTAAACCAAAACCAAGCTTCTCCAATACATATGGTATAGCATGGCACAGGATGTACTAATCGAATTGAAAAAAATCCATAAATTACAGGTTGAACAAAAGAAGCACAAGTGATGATATTAATTACGATGAAATGCTTGTCATTGCATACCGTACAAACATCGAAGGTCTCTTCCAGCTTCACGGTGAAAAACCTATCATTTTGCAGGTGAGGGAACCTGTCGCACACACCTTGGTCATCATAGCAGTACCCTCACTCCGGGATCCCATCGTCATCAGACATCTCCTGTGTTCAAAATTCAGATATTATAACTCGACAGCAAAACCCAAAAAAATCTGGCATGACCTTTGCTAAAAAAGGACACATCAAGCGCCTGAAATTTGCCGGAACGGAAATTAATCAACACTCCGGCAAAACATAGGCCACTTATCGATGGTCATTGCATTTCAATGGTTCAAAATATGAAAAAAAATCGAAAATATCTTATATATAATCCTAACACTAATTAAACTAGTTTTATTAACTACTTACTAAATAAACTAGTTTTATTAACTACTTACTAAATAAACTAGTTCTATTAAGCACTTACTAAATAAACTAGGTCCATTAAGCACTTAATATAAATAAGCTAGTTATATTAATCACTTGCTAAATAAACTAGTTACCTATGATTTGCAAAAACAGAGACAAGGGAGGGAGGAAGGAGAGAGGAGGGGGAGGGGCGGACGGAGGAGGAGGGGGAGGGGCCGGCCGGAGGAGGAGGAGGGAGGGGCCGACCGGAGGAGGGCTGCCGACGGAGGAGGGAGGAGAGGGCGGCCGCAGGCGGAGGGAGGAGGGCACGGTGGGAGGAGGAGGGACGAAAGGAGGGAGTACCTTGGTGGCGGACGGACGACGGCGGCGGCGGCGACGAAGGACAATGGTTATCGGCGCGGGCGAGAGTGACTGAGAGGGAGAGTGAGTGAGAGAGAGGGTCGGCCGCGTGGTGATAAGGTATGGTTAGTAGCAGCGCGGGTATGAAAAAGCGCTACAGGTAAGGAGAATAGCGGTAGCGCGGTACGGTGTAAGGCGCTACTGCTATAACTAGCTGGACGGCGAGGTCATGGCAATTAGAGCAGTAGCGTGGTTTAGAGATGACGCGCTACTGCTATTTTTCTTTCAGCAGCGCGTTTTTTCCGGCACGCGTTGTTGCTAAATAGCAGTAGCGTCGTATTTTGAAGAGCGCTGCTGGTAATATTCTATGTATAAGGTTTTCCCTAGTAGTGTATATGATGCAACAACAACAAACAAACAAGCAAGCGAGAGAAGTAACACTAATGAGCTTGCACAAGTATAGGTAAGAGATAACCAAGAGTGGATCCGGTGAAGACGAGGATGTGTTACCGAAGTTCCTTCCTTTTTGGGGAAGTACGTCTCCGTTAGAGCGGTGTGGAGGCACAATGCTCCCCAAGAAGCCACTAGGGCCACCATATTCTCCTCATGCCCTCACACAATGTGAGATGCCGTGATTCCACTATTGGTGCCCTTGAAGGCGGCAACTGGACCTTTACAAACAAGGTTGGGGCAATATCCACAACTTAATCGGAGGCTCCCAACAATACCACGAAGCTTCACCACAACGGACTATGGCTCCGTGGTGACCTCAACCGTCTAGGGTGCTCAAACACCCAAGAGTAACAAGATCGGCTAGGGATAGGTGGGGGAATCGAAAATCTCTTGGTGGAAGTGTAGATCGGGGCCTTCTCAACCACTCCCGAGCAAATCAACAAGTTTGATTGGCTAGAGAGATAGATCGGGCGAAAATGGAGCTTGGAGCATTAATGGAGCTTGAGGGGGAAGAGGTAAGTCAACGGGGAAGAAGGGGACCCCCTTTTATAGTGGGGGCAACAATCCAACCGTTGCCCCGCTAAACAGCCCCGCAGAGGGCGGTACTACCGCGGGAGACAGCGGTACTACTGCTGGGTTAAGCGGTACTACCGCTCCCTTTGGCGGTACTGCCGCGCAGGACGAATGGTAAAGGGAAAGAGGGAACCGGGCGGTACTGCCGCGGAGGAGGGCGGTACTGCCGCTAATGGGCGATACTACCGCACTACTACCGCAACAAGGTATCGCACAATCCGACACATAAAAAGACCCCTCGAATCGACGCGGTAAGGACCTGGAAAGCCAGTGGTAGTACTGCTGCGGAGTCACCGGCGGTACTACCACTGCGGAGCGGTACTGCCGCTTGTGACCCCTCAGCGGTACTACTGCTGGGTACCATGGTACTACCACTGGGACCCAGACAAGACCCACAAGAAGACAGAAGATCTCTCCAAAGAAGCGGAAGGGCTCGGAGGGTGAGAAGCGGATGTGTACGTGTTGATTCCACCCAAGCAATACCAAAGCGGACCCCCTCTTGATAGTACGGTGCCCTCTATGCAACTAGTCCACCGAAAAAGAAACGAAAGAGCTACACCGTCTTGAATGACACTCCGAGGGGAAGAAATCGTCTCGTGCCAAGGATGAATCTCTGAAATGCTCAAAGCACACGATTAGTCCGCAAACACGTTGTCATCAATCACCAAAACCACATCGAGAGAGATATGCCTCAACACCTGCCGCCAAAGCTCGACGGAGTTGCTAATGGCACTCTTGATGTCCGTGTGTGCTGGTAGCTTGCCTCTAAAGGTGCAGTTGTTTCGCTCACTCCATATTGCCTAGCATGTTAGGAGGATGATGGTTTTTGCCCCCTTTCTAAAAGCTGCCGGTGTTGCTTCAACCATCCTCTGCATAATCTGAACCGAACTCGAGGTCTTCCAAGAGTCGCAAGGTAGGAGATTTGAGTAGTTTTCTCTGCTTCCCACCGAGCTCCAGACAGCCAGTGCGGTGGGGCAGCACCGGAACAGGTGGTGCACCGATTCCAAGCTCCGAACACAGAGTTGGCAGAAGTAACTGTTGGGCCAACCGCGTCGTTGGAGGCAATCATTTGTCCAGAGGCGATCCTTGAGCAGCAGCCAAGTGAAGAACTTGATGTTTCCTAGTGCCCATGTCCTCCATACGAGGTCGCATGTGTCAGATCAAAGTCTGCCCTGAAACTGCATTGCATAGGCCAATCCTGTTGTGTACTGACCCTTTGCTTCCTGATTCCACCAGATGGTGTCTCGAGTGCCTTCGTTGAATACTGTGGCAGCAACAGTGATCTGACGGTTGAGCAGAATGAACTCCGGCAGCAAGGGGTGCGTGTCTCCGTGCCTCAAATCTTTGATCCAATTGTCATCCTTGATCGCTTCTCGCACGGTCCGTTTCTTCCTCTTGGAGTGTTTGTAGAGGACTGGGTATGCTGCTACAAGGGTGCAGGGATCGATCCATCGGGAGTGCCAGAACAGGGCCGTCGAGCCGTCCCCAATTGTCACTGTGGTGGCAGCTGCAAGGAGGGCTATATCCTGGTCGCAGCATGGCGGCGCGGTGCCAACCCATGGGCGGCTGGGGTCCATCCAAGCGATCCAGAGCCATCTCAGTCTCAGGGCCTGACTGAAATGCTCGAGATCGAGGATGCCCAAGCCTCCGTGCGTGGTTGGCGTACAAACCGTCGGCCAGTTTACCTTGCAACTGGCTCCGGTGATCTCTTCCTCTTGCTTCCACATGAATTTTCTCCTGTGCTTGTCAATGTCTTTGAGCAGCTTCTTTGGGATCTGCAGGACGGTCAATGCAAAAGTTGGCATGGCACTAAGCACGCATCTGACTAAAATTCTCCTGTTGGCTATGGGTAGAAACCGGCCCTTCCAGCCCGCCAGTCACGCCTTGATCCTGTCTATGATGAATTGCAGATGAGCTAGCCTTAATCTAGTTGTAGTGATTGGGAGGCCTAGATTGGTGGCAGGGAAGGTGCCTATTGCACCCCCAAAGTTTTGAAGCACAGCTGCAAGGTCGACGTTGTCGCATCTAATCGGTAAAGTCGATGACTTTGAGGGGTTTATGTGAAGACCCGTGGATTCGCCAAAACCTTGAAGGATGTCAAGGAGCGCATCAATCTCCTGTTGTATTGGGTTTGCAAAAATGACAGTGTCGTCAGCGTATAAGCTGACTCTAAGCTTAAGCTCACGGCCTGGCAGAGGGGCGATCAGTTGTCGATGCATAGCTTCCTCTAATGGGTGATGTAGTGGATTAATCGCTAAAATGAACAAGAAGGGCGATAATGGGTCTCCTTGCCGGAGCCCTCGACGGTGAATGATCTTGCGGCCCGGCGAGCCATTGAGAAGAAAGGAGGATGATGAAGTGGATTGTAGCAGAGCAATCCAATCTCTCCATCGGGCACTAAAACCTAACTTCTGCATGAGATCAAGGATGTACTCTCAGGAAACATTGTCGAAAGCTTTGGCGATGTCTAGCTTGAGTAGCAAAGCTGGCGTTTTCTTTCTGTGGAGTGTTTTGACACAATTTTAGACATACATAAAACTATCGTGGATGCATTTGGTATGCAGGAAGGCCGACTGAGCTAGAGAGATGAGCGTGTGCATGACCGTGGCCAGCCTCATCGAAAGGACCTTGGAGATGAGCTTGGCGACAGAGTGGATTAAGCTAATTGGCCTGTAGTCACTAACAGAGGAAGCCCCATCTTTTTTTGGTAGAAGAGCAACTAAAGTTGTGTTCAGCATCGCAAAATTTCTACCGGCGAGGTTGTAGAATTGGGAGAAGGCCGCCATGATGTCACTTTTGATGATCGGCCAGCGTGTTCTATAGAAGATCCCTGAGAAGCCGCCCGGTCCCCGCGATCACTCGGCCGGGGAGGATTTGATCGCGAGCCAAACATCTTCCTTCGTGAAGGGATTGTATAGGCCGCCACCTTGGATTTGTGGTAGTTGGAGCGTTGCCCAGTTTATGGTGGCACTCCGCGGCGCCATCGAGCCCAACAAGGAGTTGAAGTGATCGTGGATCAGTGTCTCCTTGTCCTCCTGGGCAGTAACTATACCAGCAGACCCCTGCAGCGTGTGGATGAAGTTTTTGCACGCTCTGGAGTTGATCTTCGCCTGGAAGAAAGCAGTTGGCGCATCCCCAGCCCGCAGGTAGGTAATACGGGACATCTGCCTTTTCCGAGCTCGCTCTACTGCAGCCAGGCCTAAGATTCGTAGTTTAAGGGCTTTCCGCATATGAAACTCATCATCGGAGAGGCGCCTACGCTCCTGTGCTATGTCTAGTCTTAGAACGATCTCGGTGGCGAGGTGTAGCTGCAGTCGCGCGTCACTAAATAGGGATTTGCTCCAAATCTTTAGGTCTTTGGCCACCCGTCCTAGCTTTGTGTTAAGCCTAGCGAAAGCGTAGCGCTCCATAGTTGGTTGATTCCATGCCCTATCTACAGTTTCATAGAAGTATGGGTGCCGGGGCCAGAAGGATTCGAATCTGAACCTTGCCCGCCGACGAGGGGCTGCCGCAGCAGCGAGAAGCAATGGGCAATGGTCGGAGCACGAGGTGGACGCAGCGTGCAGCAGATGCGTCGAGAAGAGGTTTTCCCAAGCAATTGTGCAGAAGAACTTATCGATACTAACTAGGGTCGGGCTTCGCCGTTTGTTGCTCCAAGTGAAGCGACGATTTTTGCATTTGGTTTCACGTAGGCCCGCCGCATCGATAGCTGCTCTAAACTTCCCATGATCATGCGGTTAATGTTACTATTGCTTTTGTCTCTAGCCTCATATATAATGTTGAAATCACCGTTGATTAGCCAAGCCTCTCCTGGCTGAGGGGCCGCCCTGGCGATCTCGGCAAGGAACTCGTCCTTGCGCACCTCGTCTGCTGGCCCGTAGACCGTTGTCAGCCAGAAGGAGCTTTGGGATCCAATTAGACTAACTCTTGCCGTGATGGAGAATTGTCCTATCGCGTGAGTTTGGACGGAGGCGGTGCCAGAGTTCCAGAAGATGGCAATCCCTCCTCGCGTTCCTATGGCCGACAGCACGGCGCAATCATCTAACCTGCCCCCTCCGATTTCCCTAGCTATCGCAGGCGACCAGGTTTCAATCTTTGTCTCCTGGAGGCATAGAATGTCTAGTCTATGTGTGCTCGCGGTGTCACAGACTACAGAGCGACGAGCCGGGGTGTTTAGACCTCTTACGTTCCAACACATTATAGGGCAGGTGGTGTTATCCATTAGTAAACCAAAGAAGGCTCCTGTGATGAACTATGAGTCTATCACGCAATTCATTCTGCCAACGACCTAGAAACTTTGAAGGGAAACACAGATACACCATCCATCTACCCGGGGTTGCCGGCGGCCACTAATAGGTCCAAAATCCCACCGACAAGCACTAAACCTTCTATTCCTGCTACTGATACAAGTTTGTGGGAACATAACTAGACTTAGCTCTACCAAGCACATGGCTGGCCATCGTCGACGAGCAAAACTACATAGAACTACTGGCATGGCGCAGCGGATGGCCCCGGGGCCTCACTATCCTGGTCATTTGCTCCCGTGATGAGCTTGAGGGCGCGGGCGTCGAGACGGGTGAGTTTTGCAATGGCGGCAATGTCGGCGTCCGAGAACGGCTCATCAAAACGGCGGATGAGAGCTTCAGCCGCCTGGGCAGTTAAATTATCAAAATAAAAATAGAGCATGCATGTGAAAAAACACGGCTATTGTAGATCCACCTTTTATTCAACTGCTACGGCTCCTGAGCCTGCCTCTAAATCCCTCAAGTCGAGCTCAAACTTGCTATCTGCTGGTGTTTCTTGGGAATCCTCCTAGCATCCGGTGCTGAACAGAGCATGTCCGGCCAGGGTGTCGTAACTTCATGTGAAATTGTTCACTTTCACCACGTAGGATGGCAGATTGATCATTCCGGCGGGTGGCGTGGCGGATTGCCCCTTATATCATTACCAAAGCCTGGACAACCACATCACGCCTGCGTGCATGATGGTATGCTCCTTGCAGCTCCGCCGCCCAAGACAGGGAACTAGATGGTGTCCCCTCAAAGTGAGAGAGTGGCATCGCTACACATGGCTATCTTAGGATGAGAAATCATATTTCTTAGATGACCGCTACATTTCCCAGTGCCTTCCAGTCCTACTGCTGCTTGGATTTGCGCACTACTAAAACTAGACCTGCCGTTCATTTGCTAAGCTCCACACTAAGTGCCGCTTCCTCCTCTTATGTACTCTTGGATAGAGCAACCGAACCTACTCAGCTAACATAGTACAAGAGGCGTAACTCTGGGGCGCATATGAGGCAACATATATACATCTGTGCAGAAGTAGCCACGGAAGAACTTACACAACTCATAGAAAACGAGAAATTAGAATGAGAAGGATCTGTATATACACACGAGGGTGCACCAAAACATAGCTGAGAGAATTCCTTATTTGGCCCTTTCTTAAAATTTGCTTTTTTTTTGGCTCAAAAAACTTGTTTCTTCCCTTTTTGACACTTAAACTTCATTTGTTCCTTACGTGACACTTCCATCCATTTTTCCATCCAGCGGTGTTAACTGACATGTACAAAAACAGTTTTGCCCTAATGATAGTATGTCAGCAAAACAAGAGAAGGGACATGAACATGAATGGATATAAGTGTTGCAAGAAAGCCCACTTTCAAATATTCATATCCACCCCCACCCACTAGTCGTGTTGCAGCTTCATCCGAGAGAGCCTGGCATGGCGTGTATCCGCGAGAGCCACGCCAGCGCCCAGCAGCAGCCGGCAGCGCAAACACACACACACACGAGTACTCCTACACAACAAGCATGCACACATACCCAGCAAGCACGCGCGCATCCAAACGGCGGCAAGCACACACAGGCATCACGGACGCAGCACGGCATCAGCAAGGCAGCAAGTACTGGGCTTCCCTTGTCCCCGACGGGTCACCGTGTCGGCGCCGTCCCGGTGGCCATATCGCCATTTTTTTTCTTTATCTTTAATCAAAAAACATGATACTACACAGATATTGCATCGGATGTGTCCGACGTATTATATATACAGACGTGCTAATCACACAAGTACGTGCAAAGCTAGCACAAGAAGCAAGGTAGCTAGCAACTTGATAGATTTTGCATGTTGGAACAGTCCAAGCTAGTCTAGCCGGCACCTCACGTGCCTACGCGATCGGAGTAGCTCTTACTCGATTGGATCAATTCAATCTCGGCGGCAGGTAGCGACTCATTGATTCGTGTGTGTGCGTAGTTTAGATGATTATTTACCTTTGTGCTGGTCACATATCATACAAGGGGTAAAATAGTCTTTTTATGTCAGACTTAACACCGTTACTAGCCAAAACTAACGGAAATGTCATATAAGAAACAAAATAAAGTTTAAGTGTCAAAAAGGGAAAAAACAAGTTTTTTGAGCCAAAAAGGAAAACAAATTTTAAAAAAGGGCCAAATAAGGAATTCTCTCAATATAGTTAGGCGATCTTGCATGGAAAACAGCTACTTATTAGTTGTGTGGCTTTGCACTCGTGTGTACTACTTGCATTGATTTTCTTCGAAGTACTATAGGTTATTGTGGGAAAAAATTTGCATTTGCATTTGTCAAGAGTTACTGAGAGAATTTATGTCATGCCCAATTAAAAATCTTTCTCAATTGCAGTCAGCGCTTGAAACAGAGTGATTTTGCATCTCCAACACATATTCAGTTACTGGAGAAATTTTCAGTTCCCAGTTGTAATTTGGTACTAGCAAAGTAAAACAATAAGCCCATCATATAGTCTTAAAATCACATCATAGGCCGATAGGCGGAACAAAAACATGTTGCTGTAATCTTCAGTTCAAGTGTCAGTAGGGTTTTAGGTGTCGAAAGTTTCTGTTTCGACAGTAGCTGTTTTTCTTCAGTTTCGTCAGAGATAAACCGAGCTGCGCCTCGGAGTAGCTAGCTAGGATTGCGGCGCCTTGACCTGACCGTGGGATGGCGCGACTGGACGATCACGGCGCCATGACGGCGACGAGTGGGGAGTGCTGGGATGGCGGCACTCGCGACCCGATCGCGCCCGGATTTCTCGTTTTCAGTTAGATCGTGTAAGCTCTGAATAAGAGGGATGAGATCACGGACATGACGAGGAACTCCGGAATGGTCCGGAGATAAAGTTTGATATATGTGATAATAGTGTTTGGTCACCGGAAGGGTTCCGGAAATCACCGGAAGGGGTTCCGGATGTTTCCCGAAATGTTTGGGTACGAGAACACGTTATTTGGGCCAATGGGAAAAGCCCACAAGGTTTTTGGAAAGCGCAAAAGGAAGTTTTGCGGAGTCCAGGGGCCAGACGCCAGGGTCCCTGGCGTCTGGGTCCAGACGCCGGGAAACCTGGCGTCTGGCCTTGGAGTCCGAGAAGGATTCTTGCCTTTCGGGTGAAACCGACTTTGTGGAGACTTTTACTCCAAGTTTCGACCCCAGGGCTCAACATATAAATAGAGGGGCAGGGCTAGCACAAAGGACAGATCAAGAAACACCAAGCCGTGTGCCGGCAACCCTGTCTCCTCTAGTTTATCCTCGGTCATAGTTTTCGTAGTGCTTAGGCGAAGCCCTGCGGAAATTGTTTTTCACCAACACCGTCACCACGCCGTCGTGCTGCCGGAACTCATCTACTACTTCGCCCCTCTTGCTGGATCGAGAAGGCGAGGACGTCACCGAGCCGTACGTGTGTAGAACTCGGAGGTGCCGTGCTTTCGGTACTTGGATCGGTCGGACGTGAAGACGTACGACTACATCAACCGCGTTGATATAACGCTTCCGCGTGCGATCTACAAGGGTACGTAGATCATACTCTCCCCTCTCGTTGCTATGCATCACCATGATCTTGCGTGTGCGTAGGAATTTTTTTGAAATTACTACGTTCCCCAACAGTGGCATCCGAGCCAGGTTTTATGGTTTGATGTTATTTGCACGAGTAGAACACAAGTGAGTTGTGGGCGATATAAGTCATACTGCCTACCAGCATGTCATACTTTGGTTCGGCGGTATTGTTGGACGAGACGACCCGGACCGACATTACGCGTACGCTTACGCGAGACCGGTTCTCCCGACGTGCTTTGCACATAGGTAGCTTGCGGGCGACAGTCTCTCCAACTTTAGTTGAACCGAGTGTGGCTACGCCCGGTCCTTGCGAAGGTTAAAACGGAGTCAAATTGACAAACTATCATTGTGGTTTTGATGCGTAGGTGAGATTGGTTCTTACTTAAGCCCGTGGCAGCCACGTAAAACTTGCAACAACAAAGTAGAGGACGTCTAACTTGTTTTTGCAGGGCATGTTGTGATGTGATATGGTCAAGACATGATGCTAAATTTTATTGTATGAGATGATCATGTTTTGTAACCGAGTTATCGGCAACTGGCAGGAGCCATATGGTTGTCGCTTTATTGTATGCAATGCAATCGCGATGTAATGCTTTACTTTATCACTAAGCGGTAGCGATAGTCGTGGAAGCATAAGATTGGCGAGACGAGAACGATGCTACGATGGAGATCAAGGTGTCGCGCCGGTGACGATGGTGATCACGACGGTGCTTCGGAGATGGAGATCACAAGCACAAGATGATGATGGCCATATCATATCATTTATATTGATTGCATGTGATGTTTATCTTTTATGCATCTTATCTTGCTTTGATTGACGGTAGCATTATAAGATGATCTCTCACTAATTATCAAGAAGTGTTCTCCCTGGGTATGCACCGTTGAGAAAGTTCTTCGTGCTGAGACACCACGTGATGATCGGGTGTGATAGGTTCTACGTTCAAATACAACGGGTGCAAAACAGTTGCACACGCGGAATACTCAGGTTATACTTGACGAGCCTAGCATATGCAGATATGGCCTCGGAACACGGAGACCGAAAGGTCGAGCGTGAATCATATAGTAGATATGATCAACATATTGATGTTCACCAATGAAACTACTCCATCTCACGTGATGATCGGACATGGTTTAGTTGATTTGGATCACGTGATCACTTAGAGGATTAGAGGGATGTCTATCTAAGTGGGAGTTCTTAAGTAATATGATTAATTGAACTTTAATTTATCATGAACTTAGTCCTGGTAGTATTAGCATATCTATGTTGTAGATCAATAGCTCGCGTTGTTGCTTTCATATGTTTATTTTGATATGTTCCTAGAGAAAATTGTGTTGAAAAATGTTAGTAGCAATGATGCGGATTGGATCCGTGATCTGAGGTTTATCCTCATTGCTGCACAGAAGAATTATGTCCTTGATGCACCGCTAGGTGACAGACCTATTGCAGGAGCAGATACAGACGTTATGAACGTTTGGCTGGCTCAATATGATGACTACTTGATAGTTTAAGTGCACCATGCTTAACGGCTTAGAATCGGGACTTCAAAGACGTTTTGAACGGCATGGACCATATGAGATGTTCCAGGAGTTGAAGTTAATATTTCAAGCAAATACCCGAGTTGAGAGATATGAAGTCTCCAACAAGTTCTATAGCTAAAAGATGGAGGAGAATCGCTCAACTAGTGAGCATGTGCTCAGATTGTCTGGGTACTACGATCGCTTGAATCAAGTGGGAGTTAATCTTCCAGATAAGATAATGATTGACAGAATTCTCTAGTCACCATCACCAAGTTAGTAGAACTTCGTGATGAACTATAATATGCAAGGGATAACGGAAACAACTCCCAAGCTCTTTGTGATGCTGAAATCAACGAAGGAGCGAGCAACAGATTTGTTGAAAATCATACATACTAATGTATGTGGTCCGATGAATATTGAGGCTTGCGACAGATATCATTATTTTCTGATCTTCACAGATGATTTGAGCAGATATGAGTATATCTACTTGATGAAACATAAGTCTGAAACATTTGAAAAGTTCAAAGAATTTCAGAGTGAAGTGAAAAATCATCGTAACAAGAAAATAAAGTTTCTACGATCTGATCGTAGAGAAGAGTATTTGAGTTACGAGTTTGGCCTTCAGTTAAAAACAATGTGAAATAGTTTCACTACTCATGCCACCTGGAACACCACAATGTAATGGTGTGTCCGAACGTCATAACCGTACTTTATTGGATATAGTGCAATCTATGATGTATCTTACCGATCTACCACTATCGTTTTGGGGTTATGCATTAGAGACAGTTGCATTCACGTTAAATAGGGCACCATCAAAATCCGTTGAGACGACGCCTTATGAACTGTGGTTTGGCAAGAAACCAAAGTTGTCATTTTTTAAAGTTTGGGGTTGTGATGCTTATGTGAAAAAGTTTCATCCTGATAAGCTCAAACCCAAATCGGAAAAGTGCGTCTTCATAGGATACCGTAAAGAAAATGTTGGGTACACCTTCTATCACAAATCCGAAGACAAAATATTCGTTGCTGAGAATGGATCCTTTCCAGAGAAGGAGTTTCTCTCGAAAGAAGTGAGTGGGAGGAAAGTAGAACTTGATGAGGTAACTGTACCTCCTCCCTTATTGGAAAGTAGTACATCACAGAAACCAGTTTCTGTGACACCTGCACCAATTAGTGAGGAAGCTAATGATGATGATCATGAAACTTTAGATCAAGTTACTACCGAATCTCGTAGGTAAACCAGAGTGAGATCCGCACCAGAGTGGTACGGTAATCCTGTTCTGGAGGTCATGTTACTAGACCATGACGAACTTGCGAACTATGAGGAAGCGATGATGAGCCCAGATTCCGCAAAATGGTTTGAGGCCATGAAATCTGAGATATGATCCATGTATGAGAACAAAGTACGGACTTTGATGGATTTGCCCGATGATCGGCAAGTCATAGAAAATAAATGGATCTTCAAGAGGAAGACGGACGCTGATAGTAGTGTTACTATCTACAAAGCTAGAATTGTCGCAAAAGGTTTTCGACAAGTTCAAGGTGTTGACTACGATGAGAGTTTCTCACTCGTATCTATGTTTAAGTCTGTTCGAATCATGTTAGCAATTGCCATATTTTATGAAATCTGGCAAATGGATAAACAAAACTGCATTCCTTAATGGATTTATTAAAGAAGAGTTGTATATGATGCAACTAGAAGGTTTTGTCGATCCTAAAGGTGTTAACAAAATATGCAAGCTCCAGCAATCCATCTATGGAGTGGTACAAGCATCTCGGAGTTGGAATATACGCTTTGATGAGTTGATCAAAGCATATAGTTTTATACAGACTTGCGGTGAAGCCTGTATTTACGAGAAAGTGAGTGGGAGCACTACAGCATTTCTGATAAGTATATGTGAATGACATATTGTTGATCGGAAATAATGTAGAATTATTCTGTAAAGCATAAAGGAGTGTTTGAAAGGAGTTTTTTCAAAGAAAGACTTCGGTGAAGCTGCTTACATATTGAGCTTCAAGATCTATAGAGATAGATCAAGACGCTTGATAAGTTTTTTCAATGAGTACATACCTTGACAAGATTTTGAAGTAGTTCAAAAATGGAGCAGTCAAAGAAAGAGTTCTTGCCTGTATTACAAGGTGTGAAGTTGAGTAAGACTCAAAGCCCGACCACGGAAGAAGATAGAAAGAGAATGAGAGTCATTCCCTATGCCTCAGTCATAGGTTCTATAAAGTATGTCATGTTGTATACCAGATCTATTGTATACCCTGCACTGATTTGGCAAGGGAGTACAATAGTGATCTAGGAGTAGATCACTGGACAGCGGTTAGAATTATCCTTAGTGAAATAAGGATATGTTTCTCGATTATGGACGTGACAAAAAGGTTCATCGTAAAGGGTTACGCCGATGCAAGTTTTGACACTAATCTAGATGACTCTAAGTCTCGGTCTAGATACATATTGAAAGTGGGAGCAATTAGCTAGAGTAGCTCCATGCAGAGCATTGTTGACATAGAAATTTGCAAAATACATGTGGATCTGAATGTGGCAGACCCGCTGACTAAAATTCTCTCACAAGCAAAACATGATCACACCTTAGTACTCTTTGGGTGTTAATCACATAGCGATGTGAACTAGATTACCGAATCTAGTAAACCCTTTGGGTGTTAATCACATATCGATGTGAACTATGGGTGTTAATCACATGGTGATGTAAACTATTGCTGTTAAATCACATGGCGATGTGAACTAGATTATTGACTCTAGTGCAAGTGGGAGACTGAAGGAAATATGCCCTAGAGGCAACAATAAAGTTATTATTTATTTCCTTATATCATGATAAATGTTTATTATTCATGCTAGAATTGTATTAACCGGAAACATAATACATGTGTGAATACATAGACAAACAGAGTGTCACTAGTATGCCTCTACTTGACTAGCTCGTTAATCAAAGATGGTTATGTTTCCTAACCATAGACAAAGAAGTTGTTATTTGATTAACGGGATCACATCATTAGTTGAATGATCTGATTGACATGACCCATTCCATTAGCTTAGCACCCGATCGTTTAGTATGTTGCTATTGCTTTCTTCATGACTTATACATGTTCCTATGACTATGAGATTATGCAACTCCCGTTTGCCGGAGGAACACTTTGGGTGCTACCAAACGTCACAACGTAAATGGGTGATTATAAAGGAGCATTACAGGTGTCTCCAAAGGTAGATGTTGGGTTGGCGTATTTCGAGATTAGGATTTGTCACTCTGATTGTCGGAGAGGTATCTCTGGGCCCTCTCGGTGATGCACATCACATAAGCCTTGCAAGCATTGTAACTAATATGTTAGTTGTGAGATGATGTATTACGGAACGAGTAAAGAGACTTGCCGGTAACGAGATTGAACTAGGTATTGGATACCGACGATCGAATCTCGGGCAAGTAACATACCAATGACAAAGGGAACAACGTATGTTGTTATGCGGTCTGACCGATAAAGATCTTCGTAGAATATGTAGGAGCCAATATGGGCATCCAGGTCCCGCTATTGGTTATTGACCGGAGACGTGTCTCGGTCATGTCTACATAGTTCTCGAACCCGTAGGGTCCGCACGCTTAACGTTCGTTGACGATATAGTACTATGTGAGTTATGTATGTTGGTGACCGAATGTTGTCCGGAGTCCGGGATGAGATCACGGACATGACGAGGAACTCCGGAATGGTCCGGAGATAAAGTTTGATATATGTGATAATAGTGTTTGTGAAGGAAATATGCCCTAGAGGCAATAATAAAGTTATTATTTATTTCCTTATATCATGATAAATGTTTATTATTCATGCTAGAATTATATTAACCGGAAACATAATACATGTGTGAATACATAGACAAACAGAGTGTCACTAGTATGCCTCTACTTGACTAGCTCGTTAATCAAAGATGGTTATGTTTCCTAACCATGAACAAAGAGTTGTTATTTGATTAACGAGGTCACATCATTAGTTGAATGATCTGATTGACATGACCCATTCCATTAGCTTAGCACCCGATCGTTTAGTATGTTGCTATTGCTTTTCTTCATGACTTATACATGTTCCTATGACTATGAGATTATGCAACTCCCATTTGCCGGAGGAACACTTTGGGTGCTACCAAACGTCACAACGTAACTGGGTGATTATAAAGGAGCATTACAGGTGTCTCCAAAGGTACATGTTGGGCTGGCGTATTTCAAGATTAGGATTTGTCACTCCGATTGTCGGAGAGGTATCTCTGGGCCCTCTCGGTAATGCACATCACATAAGCCTTGCAAGCATTGCAACTAATGAGTTAGTTGCGGGATGATGTATTACAGAACGAGTAAAGAGACTTGCCGGTAATGAGATTGAACTAGGTATTGGATACCGACGATCAAATCTCAGGCAAGTAACATACCGATGACAAAGGGAACAAACGTATGTTGTTATGCGGTCTGACCGATAAAGATCTTCATAGAATATGTAGGAGCCAATATGGGCATCCAGGTCCCGCTATTGGTTATTGACCGGAGACGTGTCTCGGTCATGTCTACATTGTTCTCGAACCATAGGGTCCGGACGCTTAACGTTACGATGACAGTTATTATGAGTTTATGCATTTTGATGTACCGAAGGTTGTTCGGAGTCCCGGATGTGATCACGGACATGACAAGGAGTCTCGAAATGGTCAAGACATAAATATTGATATATTGGAAGCCTATATTTGGATATCGGAAGTGTTCCGGGTGAAATCGGGATTTTACCGGAGTACCGGGAGGTTACCGGAACCCCCCGGGAGCCATATGGGCCTTCATGGGCCTTAGTGGAAAGGAGAAAGGGGCAGCCCAAGGTGGCCGCGCGCCTCCCCCTCCCCTAGTCCTATTAGGACTAGGAGAGGTGGCCGGCCCCCCTCTCTCTCTTTCCCCCTCGGGGAATCCTAGTCCAACTAGGATTGGGGGGAGTCCTACTCCCGGTAGGAGTAGGACTCCTCCTGCGCCCTCCTCCTGGCCGGCGCCCCCCTCCCTCTTGGCTCCTTTATATACGGAGGCAGGGAGCACCTCTAGACACACAAGTTGATCCTTGAGATCGTTCCTTAGCCGTGTGCGGTGCCCCCTGCCACCATATTCCACCTCGATCATATCGTTGTAGTGCTTAGGCGAAGCCCTGCGTCGGTAGAACATCAAGATCGTCATCACGCCGTCGTGCTGATGGAACTCTTCCCCGACGCTTTGCTGGATCGGAGCCCGGGGATCGTCATCGAGCTGTACGTGTGCTAAGAACTCGGAGGTGCCGGAGTAACGGTGCTTGGATCGGTCGGATCGGGAAGACGTACGACTACTTCCTCTATGTTGTGTGATCGCTTCCGCAGTCGGTCTGCGTGGGTACGTAGACAACACTCTCCCCTCTCGTTGCTGTGCATCACCATGATCTTGCGTGTGCATAGGAAAATTTTGAAATTACTACGTTCCCCAATAGTGGTATCAGAGCCAGGTTTTATGGTTTGATGTTATATGCACGAGTAGAACACAAGTGAGTTGTGGGCGATATAAGTCATACTGCCTACCAGCATGTCATACTTTGGTTCGGCGGTATTGTTGGACGAGACGACCCGGACCAACATTACGCGTACGCTTACGCGAGACCGGTTCCCTCGACGTGCTTTGCACATAGATGGCTTGCGGGCGACTGTCTCTCCAATTTTAGTTGAACCGAGTGTGGCTACGCCCGGTCCTTGAGAAGGTTAAAACGGAGTCTATTTGACAAACTATCATTGTGGTTTTGATGCGTAGGTGAGATTGGTTCTTGCTTAAGCCCGTAGCAGCCACGTAAAACTTGCAACAACAAAGTAGAGGACGTCTAACTTGTTTTTGCAGGGCATGTTGTGATGTGATATGGTCAAGGCATGATGTTGAATTTTATTGTATGAGATGATCATGTTTTGTAACCGAGTTATCGGCAACTGGCATGAGCCATATGGTTGTCGCTTTATTGTATGCAATGCAATCGCGATGTAATGCTTTACTTTATTACTAAACGGTAGTGATAGTCGTGGAAGCATAAGATTGGCGAGACGACAACGATGCTACGATGGAGATCAAGGTGTCGCGCCGGTGACGATGGTGATCATGACGGTGCTTCGGAGATGGAGATCACAAGCACAAGATGATGATGGCCATATCATATCACTTATATTGATCACAAGCACAAGATGATGATGGCCATATCATATCACTTATATTGATTGCATGTGATGTTTATCCTTTTATGCATCTTATCTTGCTTTGATTGACGGTAGCATTATAAGATGATCTCTCACTAAATTATCAAGAAGTGTTCTCCCTGAGTATGCACCGTTGCCAAAGTTCGTCGTGCCCAGACACCACGTGATGATCGGGTGTGATAAGCTCTACGTCCATCTACAACGGGTGCAAGCCAGTTTTGCACACGCAGAATACTCAGGTTAAACTTGACGAGCCTAGCATATGCAGATATGGCCTCGGAACACGGAGACCGAAAGGTCGAGCGTGAATCATATAGTAGATATGATTAACATAACGATGTTCACCATTGAAAACTACTCCATCTCACGTGATGATCGGTTATGGTTTAGTTGATTTGGATCACGTGATCACTTAGAGAATTAGAGGGATGTCTATCTAAGTGGGAGTTGTTAAGTAATTTGATTAATTGAACTTAAACTTATCATGAACTTAGTACCTGATAGTATCTTGCTTGTTTATGTTGATTGTAAATAGATGGCTCGTGCTGTTGTTCCGTTGAATTTTAATGCGTTCCTTGAGAAAGCAAAGTTGAAAGATGATGGTAGCAATTACACGGACTGGGTCCGTAACTTGAGGATTATCCTCATTGCTGCTCAAAAGAATTACGTCCTGGAAGCACCGCTGGGTGCCAGGCCTGCTGCTGGAGCAACACCAGATGTTATGAACGTCTGGCAGAGCAAAGCTGATGACTACTCGATAGTTCAGTGTGCCATGCTTTACGGCTTAGAATCGGGACTTCAACGACGTTTTGAACGTCATGGAGCATATGAGATGTTCCAAGAGTTGAAGTTAATATTTCAAGCAAATGCCCGGATTGAGAGATATAAAGTCTCCAATAAGTTCTATAGCTGCAAGATGGAGGAGAATAGTTCTGTCAGTGAGCATATACTCAAAATGTCTGGGTATAATAATCACTTGATTCAATTGGGAGTTAATCTTCCAGATGATTGCGTCATTGACAGAATTCTCCAATCACTGCCACCAAGCTACAAGAGCTTCGTGATGAACTATAATATGCAAGGGATGAACAAGACTATTCCCGAGCTCTTCGCAATGCTGAAAGCTGCGGAGGTAGAAATCAAGAAGGAGCATCAAGTGTTGATGGTTAACAAGACCACTAGTTTCAAGAAAAAGGGCAAAGGGAAGAAGAAAGGGAACTTCAAGAAGAACGGCAAGCAAGTTGCTGCTCAGGAGAAGAAACCCAAGTCTGGACCTAAGCCTGAAACTGAGTGCTTCTACTGCAAGCAGACTGGTCACTGGAAGTGGAACTGCCCCAAGTATTTGGCGGATAAGAAGGATGGCAAGGTGAACAAAGGTATATGTGATATACATGTTATTGATGTGTACCTTACTAGAGCTCGCAGTAGCACCTGGGTATTTGATACTGGTTCTGTTGCTAATATTTGCAACTCGAAACAGGGACTACGGAATAAGCGGACACTAGCAAAGGACGAGGTGACGATGCACGTGGGAAACGGTTCCAAAGTCGATGTGATCGCGGTCGGCACGCTACCTCTACATCTACCTTCGGGATTAATATTAGACCTAAATAATTGTTATTTGGTGCCAGTGTTGAGCATGAACATTATATCTGGATCTTGTTTGATGCGAGACGGTTATTCATTTAAATCAGAGAATAATGGTTGTTCTATTTATATGAGTAATATCTTTTATGGTCATGCACCTTTGAAGAGTGGTCTATTTTTGATGAATCTCGATAGTAGTGATACACATATTCATAATGTTGAAACCAAAAGATGCAGAGTTGATAATGAAAGTGCAACTTATATGTGGCACTGTCGTTTAGGTCATATCGGTGTAAAGCGCATGAAGAAACTCCATACTGATGGACTTTTGGAACCACTTGATTATGAATCACTTGGTACTTGCGAACCGTGCCTCATGGGCAAGATGACTAAAACACCGTTCTCCGGTACTATGGAGAGAGCAACAGATTTATTGGAAATCATACATACCGATGTATGTGGTCCGATGAATATTGAGGCTCGAGGCGGATATCGTTATTTTCTCACCTTCACAGATGACTTAAGCAGATATGGGTATATCTACTTAATGAAACATAAGTCTGAAACATTTGAAAAGTTCAAAGAATTTCAGAGTGAAGTTGAAAATCATCGTAACAAGAAAATAAAGTTTCTACGATCTGATCGTGGAGGAGAATATTTGAGTTACGAGTTTGGTGTACATTTGAAAAATTGTGGAATAGTTTCGCAACTCACACCACCCGGAACACCACAGCGTAATGGTGTGTCCGAACGTCGTAATCGTACTTTACTAGATATGGTGCGATCTATGATGTCTCTTACAGATTTACCGCTATCGTTTTGGGGTTATGCTTTAGAGACGGCCGCATTCACGTTAAATAGGGCACCATCAAAATCCGTTGAGACGACGCCTAATGAACTATGGTTTGGCAAGAAACCAAAGTTGTCGTTTCTTAAAGTTTGGGGCTGCGATGCTTATGTGAAAAAGCTTCAACCTGATAAGCTCGAACCCAAATCGGAGAAATGTGTCTTCATAGGATACCGAAAGGAGACTGTTGGGTACACCTTCTATCACAGATCCGAAGGCAAAACATTCGTTGCTAAGAATGGATCCTTTCTAGAGAAGGAGTTTCTCTTGAAAGAAGTGAGTGGGAGGAAAGTAGAACTTTATGAGGTAACTGTACCTGCTCCCTTATTGGAAAGTAGTGCATCACAGAAAACTGTTTCTACGACGCCTATACCAATTAGTGAGGAAGCTAATGATGATGATCATGAAACTTCAGGACAAGATACTACTGAACCTCGTAGATCAACCAGAGTAAGATCCGCGCCAGAGTGGTACGGTAATCCTGTTCTGGAAATCATGCTACTAGACCATGATGAACCTATGAACTATGAAGAAGCGATGGTGAGCCCAGATTCCGCAAAGTGGCTTGAAGCCATGAAATCTGAGATGGGATCCATGTATGAGAACAAAGTATGGACTTTGGTTGACTTGCCCGATGATCGGCAAGCAATTGAGAATAAATGGATTTTTAAGAAGAAGACTGACGCTGATGGTAATGTTACTGTCTACAAAGCTCGACTTGTCGCAAAAGGTTTTCGACAAGTTCAAGGGGTTGACTACGATGAGACCTTCTCACCCGTAGCGATGCTTAAGTCTGTCCGAATCATGTTAGCAATTGCCGCATTTTATGATTATGAAATTTGGCAGATGGATGTCAAAACTGCATTCCTGAATGGATTTCTGGAAGAAGAGTTGTACATGATGCAACCGGAAGGTTTTGTCGATCCAAAGGGAGCTAACAAAGTGTGCAAGCTCCAGCGATCCATTTATGGACTGGTGCAAGCCTCTCGGAGTTGGAATAAACGTTTTGATAGTGTGATCAAAGCATTTGGTTTTATATAGACTTTCGGAGAAGCCTGTATTTACAAGAAAGTGAGTGGGAGCTCTGTAGCATTTCTGATATTATATGTGGATGACATATTGCTGATTGGAAATGATATATAATTTCTGGATATCATAAAGGGATACTTGAATAAGAGTTTTTCAATGAAAGACCTCGGTGAAGCTGCTTACATATTAGGCATAAAGATCTATAGAGATAGATCAAAACGCTTAATTGGACTTTCACAAAGCACATACCTTGACAAGATTTTGAAGAAGTTCAAAATGGATCAAGCAAAGAAAGGGTTCTTGCCTGTGTTACAAGGTGTGAAGTTGAGTCAGACTCAATGCCCGACCACTACAGAAGATAGAGAGAATATGAAAGATGTTCCCTATGCTTCAGCCATAGGCTCTATCATGTATGCAATGCTGTGTACCAGACCTGATGTGTGCCTTGCTATAAGTCTAGCAGGGAGGTACCAAAGTAATCCAGGAGTGGATCACTGGACAGCGGTCAAGAACATCCTGAAATACCTGAAAAGGACTAAGGATATGCTTCTCATATATGGAGGTGACAAAGAACTCGTCGTAAAAGGTTACGTCGATGCAAGCTTTGACACTGATCCGGACGATTCTAAATTGCAAACCGGATACATGTTTACATTAAATGGTGGAGCTGTCAGTTGGTGCAGTTCTAAACAAAGCGTCGTAGCGGGATCTACATGTGAAGCAGAATACATAGCTGCTTTAGAAGCAGCAAACGAAGGAGTCTGGATGAAGGAGTTCATATCCGATCTAGGTGTCATACCTAGTGCATCGGGTCCAATGAAAATCTTTTGTGACAATACTGGTGCAATTGCCTTGGCAAAGGAATCCAGATTTCACAAGAGAACCAAGCACATCAAGAGACGCTTCAACTCCATCCGGGATCTAGTCTAGGTGGGAGACATAGAGATTTGCAAGATACATACGGATCTGAATGTTGCAGACCCATTGACTAAGCCTCTTCCACGAGCAAAACATGATCAGCACCAAGACTCCATGGGTGTTAGAATCATTACCGTGTAATCTAGATTATTGACTCTAGTGCAAGTGGGAGACTGAAGGAAATATGCCCTAGAGGCAATAATAAAGTTATTATTTATTTCCTTATAATCATGATAAATGTTTATTATTCATGCTAGAATTGTATTAAACGGAAACATAATACATGTGTGAATACATAGACAAACTAAGCGTCACTAGTATGCCTCTACTTGACTAGCTCGTTAATCAAAGATGGTTATGTTTCCTAACCATGAACAAAGAGTTGTTATTTGATTAACGAGGTCACATCATTAGTTGAATGATCTGATTGACATGACCCATTCCATTAGCTTAGCACCCGATCGTTTAGTATCCTGCTATTGCTTTCTTATGACTTATACATGTTCCTATAACTATGAGATTATGCAACTCCCGTTTGCCGGAGGAACACTTTGGGTGCTACCAAACGTCACAACGTAACTGGGTGATTATAAAGGAGCATTACAGGTGTCTCCAAAGGTAAATGTTGGGTTGGCGTATTTCGAGATTAGGATTTGTCACTCCGATTGTCGGAGAGGTATCTCTGGGCCCTCTCGGTAATGCACATCACTTAAAGCCTTGCAAGCATTGCAACTAAATGAGTTAGTTGCGGGATGATGTATTACAGAACGAGTAAAGAGACTTGCTGGTAACGAGATTGAACTAGGTATTGGAATACCGACGATCGAATCTCGGGCAAGTAACATACCGATGACAAAGGGAACAACGTATGTTGTTATGCGGTCTGACCGATAAAGATCTTCATAGAATACGTGGGAGCCAATATGGGAATCCAGGTCCCGCTATTGGTTATTGACCAGAGACGTGTCTCGGTCATGTCTACATTTTTCTCGAACCCGTAGGGTCCGCACGCTTAAGGTTACGATGACAGTTATATTATGAGTTTATGCATTTTGATGTACCGAAGGTTGTTCGGAGTCCCGGATGTGATCACGGACATGACGAGGAGTCTCGAAATGGTCGAGACGTAAAGATTGATATATTGGAAGCCTATGTTTGGATATCGGAAGTGTTCCGGGTGAAATCGGGATTTTACCGGAGTACCGGGAAGGTTACCGGAACCCCCCGGGAGCTAAATGGGCCATGATGGGCCTTAGTGGAAAAGAGAAGAGGCAGCCCTACATGGGTTGTGCGCCTCCCCCTTCCCCTAGTCCTATTAGGACTAGGAGAGGTGGCCGGCCCCCTCTCTCTCTTTTCCCCCTCCGCGAATCCTATTCCAACTAGGATTGGGGGGGGGATCCTACTCCCGGAGGGAGTAGGACTCTCCTGGCGCACCCCTTGTGGCCGGCCAGCCTTCCCCCCTTTGGTCCTTTATATACTGAGGCAAAGGCACCCTAGAACACACAAGTTGATCCACGTGATCTATTCCTTAGCCGTGTGCAGTGCCCCCTGCCACCATAGCCCTCGATAATACTGTAGCGGAGTTTAGGCGAAGCCCTGCTGCTGTAGTGCATCAAGATCGTCACCACGCTGTCGTGCTGACGGAACTCTTCCCCGACACTTTGCTGGATCGGAGTCCGGGGATCGTCATCGAGCGGAACGTGTGCTCGAACTCGGAGGTGCCGTAGTTTCGGTGCTTGATCGGTTGGATCGTGAAGACGTACGACTACTTCCTCTACGTTGTGTCAGCGCTTCCGCAGTCGGTCTGCGTTGGGTACGTAGACAACACTCTCCCCTCTCGTTGCTATGCATCACATGATCTTGCGTGTGCGTAGGAAATTTTTTGAAATTACTACGAAACCCAACAGCAGTGTGGTTTGAGGATGAAGAATAACCGGTAAGGTCTTCTCACAATGTTTCGATAACTTTTTTATTTCCAGTCCGGGCTCCTTATAACAATTATTTGTTCATCTTGTAGAAGTTCAAATATATACCTCAGGGCAATCTGGTGGAACAAAAAGGAAATTTTATATTTATTCAATACAAATAGAGATTACCTGGTAATGTATATGACAACCCCTTATTTTCTGTAAAATGTTAGCGCAAATGACCAATGTGGTGTGAATTCCATTACTGCAGATATCTTGTTGATGGCACTATTTTTTGTCACTATGAAAACATGGATTATTATCACACTATGGTTCCTATTGGCACCTATTGCTCGGAAGTATGAGGTCGGACCTTTATATTTAAGTAACTCCTTAGTTTGCTTCTCTGGAAAAATAATTATTATTAGCATTATCGGACAGGGGAATAATACCTAATACTGAGGTACATGTAGCATTGGGCCAGTTTGAACATACATACCAATTTCTGTCTTGTCCAAGACAGGGGAATAAATACATGTACTTTGCTTGGAAAAATAGAGTTTGAACACACATACCAATTTCTGTCTTGTCCAAGACAGGGGAATAAATACCTGGACTTTGCTTGGAAAATAGAAACCAGGGTTTACTACCTTACTTAAACTGGTTTCCTATTCCATGTATAAACCTGTAATTTTACGACTCAGCCACAGAACTCAAGTGCATGTAATCTTTCGGCAAATTTTTATGCCTGATGTATAGATTCTCTGTGTAGCAACGGTGCCACGGTTTCCATAGTACAATTAGCAAGCCTCACAATGTTCTATTTGGTGCTAGATTTCTGATTATTGACAGATATTTTTATATACTGTATGCCCAGATACTTGCGGCGGGTTTCTTGATCATACTTTTTAGTCTTGGAAGAAGACAACAAGGTGATGTTAGGTATCTTATCTAGCTTTTCAGTATGTGATGTTGTTGTGTTGTTTAGGGTGAAAAGTTGGGTTTCATAGTTCAGAACAAATAAAGCCTAGGAACATAATGGTCTTCAATGCCATTGGAATAGTTTTATTCTTACAATATTCATATTTGTTTGTACTCAGTGGTTTCAATTGTTGGAAAAGGGGGGGATGGATAGGGAAGAACAAAGGATGTCGTATACTCTCTTTGGATTTAAGGCTACCAATTTTTTGTTATTGAGTAGTGATACTACATAGAATCCTGTTTATTGCATTATAGTGTGTGTTCTTATGTGGTGTCTCCTTAATATAAAATGTATGTCATATTAGTATTGTGATGATCGTGAATTCTGGAAGAGGACTTGTCACATGTACCTCTGGAATATTTACATGTCCAACACTCATTTTATTATCTATTATATTAGGGGGCAGGCTATATATCCTTTAGATTTGTCGACCCACGAAATAAGTAGCATAACCATCATTCTCAGTGTAAATAGTATTGTGAGGTAGTTTAGTGGTCAACAAGGATTGTATAAGGATGGAAAACACACATTTAAGACAATGTTCTTATTTTGTTTCTTCCTTAGCAAGCACTTCTTCTTGATCCTTCTCTGTTCTATTTCTCCCCCTTGTCATGATAATATCTTGAGTCATCTTTGCAAGAGCTGCTAACAAAAAGTTGAACATCTCAACAGGCTCGTATACCCAAAGTGGAAACTTGTTCCAGTAAAGTGAGCTTGTCTCCAGTTGAGAGCATGGTGGAGCAACTGAGCAGTCTGTTTTCAATCCTTATCAACATGGGAACAAAGTCTTCAATTCTTGGTTTTGAGATGCAAAGTGGTAGCCCTAAGTATGTTTGAGGAAATGACCCAATCTTACAACCAAGTAACTGAGAATTATGTGCATTTTGTCTATAGGAGTGTTGATAGGGATCATGATGGATTTGGAATAGTTCACTCTGAGTCCAGTGTATGTTTCATAGTGCAAGAGCAGGTTTTGAATCTGACTTAACTGCCTAGCATCAGCCTTAGCTACCAGAATAGTGTCATCAGCATATTGGAGGATAGGGTAATCCTTACAAGAGAGATGCTGCAGAGGAGATTCCAGAAGGGAGTGATTCATGGCCTCATTGAAAATAGATTGAAGGAGATCAGCAACCAGCACAAATATTAAAGGTGAAAGAGGGTCACCCTGCCTAACACATTTCTTGCATAAGAATTGTTTCCCAGGAACCCCATTGAGGAGGACTGAAGAGTAGCCTGTGCCATATATCATTTTAATCCAATTGATCCATCTAGTGCCAAAACCTTTGGCTTGCAGAATATCAATGATGGTGTCATGGTTAATCATATCAAAAGCCTTCTCAAAGTCAAGTTTCAAAAGGATAATCTCTTGTTTTGATTGGTGGCATTGATAGATATACTCATAAGACCAGGCCAAGCAGTCCTGAATACACCTGGTATTGAGGAAGTCATATTGGTTTTTATGAACCATACTCAAAATCACTTTCTATAGTCTGTTGGCAAGTAGTTTGGTGATGATCTTGAGAGTGCAATTGAGTAGTGAAATAGGTCTGAATTTAGCTGGTGAAGAAGCAGAGTCTTTTTTTGGTATCAATGTGATGAAGGAGTACTTAATACTCTGCAGATTAACTGTTCCATTATGAAAGTCCTCAATCAGTTTATAGAAGTCTTCTTTAATGATCCCCAAACAAGCTTTCAAGAATGCAGAGTTAAAACCATCAGGGCCAGGTGCCTTGTCAGCTAGCATGTTCTGTACCACCTCATCAATTTCCTTCTTAGTAAAAGGAGCTTCCAGCTCTTCAAGATGTTGTTAGTGTACAGACAGATGTTGGAGTTGTAATGGATTTTGAGAAGGAACCTTTGTACCCAGTCTATCTTTAAATGTCCTGTACAATATAGCAGCTTTAGCATGGTGTGTGTGGTGCTCTACTCCATATTCATCCCTGAGCATGGCAATACAGTTGTTTCTGAATTTGGTTGTGGCCTTAGCTTGAAAATACTTAGTATTAGCTTCTCCAACTTTAATTTGTTTGATAGTTGCTCTTTGTTTCCAGTACAGCCTTTGGTGTTTCAACAATTTCTCCAAATGCAGTTTGGGAATCTCTCTGCTATTGTACTCTACCAAAGTTAGGTCTCTCACATCTTCAAAGGTATCATAGCAGAGAATCAAAAAGTTGAGTTTACTGACACGTCGCACCAAAGCAGAGGGTTAACCTATAGCCCATGATCATTAGCAGAGAGTTAACGTATAGCCCATGAACCTTCTATGGTGTTTCCGAGCGAGAAGCATCTGCAGGACAAGAGCGACCTTCTGTTCTGGGCCAATCTGCTCAATGGCTGATGCATGTGTTTTTACCATACTGATGTAGCCTACCTGTGTACTCTGCTCTCCCTCCTGCCTTCTGTTTTTTTGCTCCCAGGCTGTTTGTGGCCTTGCACCATGGTGCACTCACAAACTCATGTAATCGACCGTATGGTCCCCAGGTTTTGCCTGTTTTGAAATATATAAGGTAGACCCCAAGCTACCTTTCCGTTTCAAAAAAAAAGAGAGCACATTATCTACTTATTAGTATAGTTCTATGGATGAAATGTTTGTGCAAGTTTTGACACAACTGATAGAAGGTTCACATCTATTTGACAGCAATGCTACTGCACACTAACATTGTTCAAAGATTAAAATGTACAAACAAGAATGCCTCCAAGCCGACACTGACTTGCTACCCGCACCAAATCACTGAAAATGTTCCAATGTGATGTAAGATACTTTTTAGATTAAAAGGTTACGATATCCATTTTTTCTTTAGGAAAGAGTTGAAGCAAAAAATGCACATGAAACTTGGCAGTTCTAGCACAGAAAAAGTGTGGATAAGTACACATCCATTCAGTAAAAGATTAAAAGACATATCACAATTATGAATGGTGAAACCAACTACAGATGCTAGAGTAAGCATTAAATCCATGATAAACATCTCCTTCAAAGTCTAAATTCCAAATTCGCAAAAATAGTTCTAATTTCCAAAACCTGGATGAAGAAACTAACTAGGAAAGCTTGAGTAATCATGCCTCTACGAAGCATCTCCTAGACAGTTTGGAAAAGTCTATACTTGAAAGGTGGAGGTAAAGCTGTAACTGTAGCAACACACCATGGTATACACCTAGGGCTCATTCGGTTTGAAGAAAATCAAATGTAGGGAATTTGATAGGATAACAATTGTTATTCTAAAGAATTGTCTTGCCTCCTTCCTACATAGAAAATGAGGTTTGAGTGAATGTGTAGTTTCTTTCAAAAACACAGAAAATAAATAGTATTCATACAAAATTCATGTACGTGTTTCCTATAAACTAAATGCATCTATAGAAAATTTTCCTCTCCAATCCTTGTTTCTACGGAAGTCCTCCAAACTGAATGAGGCCCTAGAGGGTCTGCAACTGTCGATACCCATTCCATTGATAAAAATGTTTGTCGACGGATCCCACGTAACATCTGCCTCGTCACTAAACACGTGTATGCTCGGCATAGAAAGGCTAAGATCGTTGCAAGCACTGTTTCCAGTACTGTTCATAACGAATCACTGTTTAGTCACACTATAGCAAGTATTGTTTACGCCCTCTATAGCATCCAATCTGTGACGTTGCCTTTCAATCCAACTGGCGAAACTGAGCAAAGGGAGAGGTTACTGTTTAACTCTGCCTTTTGCCACAATAAGGCAAAGAATCCACAACGGTGTACGCTAGGTTCAGAGTAATGGGCATTGTACAAGCAATTCCTCCTTCCTCCCCATAGTTCTGGGCTCATGCAAGAAAAACGGTGCGCTCCTCACAACATCTCCAATAAAGAGTGTCCAATTTTTCAACGCTTTTTTACTTTGGTGGATTGTATTCGCTGCCTGCAGGCGGCAAATAGACGTCACGACGCTGACTGGCAAGCCGAGTTGGGCGAACCTAGCTCAGGGCTTTTCTCGTTGTTTTCATGTCGATATTTTGCTGCAGCTTTTATGTTGGTTTTCTGGTATGGTTTTTTTAATCTTTCTTTCGGTTTTTCTTTTTCTTTTAGTTTTGTTTTTGTTTTAAATACATGATGATTTTTTTTACTATATGATGACCATTTTCTTGAATACACACTATTTTTTTAATATACATTGATTTTTTAATATTAGATGAACTTCTAAAATGTAGGATGTTTTTTTAGTACACACTGAACATCTTTTTAATATGCAGCAATCATTTTTTTAGTATACACTGAACTTTTCTTAAAACATATAGTAAATAATTTTCTAAAAAATATTTTATTATTTAATAGTTCTATTTAGATATGTAGCCTCTTAAGACAACAATCATCTTTTTGTGTGTGGAGAAAACATGACTAGAAGCTGAAGGGAAAAGAAAACTGCTTGTGACAGAGTGGGTTGGCCCATTTGCCTTGCCTTTTAGATGGAACCTCTCCTATTTGACGTGAACGTGCTGTGACCTCGCGTTTTGCTGGAACTGGCTGGTTCGGGTGCTAGAACCGGAGCTACATGGTCCACAAGGGACGAGCCTGGTGCCGTGATCGGCAAACCTGATTGCTGCAACCAACAACGGCCAGTGTTGAAACGCTTCGCAGGGGCGACATCGGTGTTGCGGCTAGCGGCAAGCGGAGATGCGTCGACGCCATGACGACGAACTACCATCAAATCGTTGCAGATGGGTAGTGAGTTGCATCGACGCTACAAACAAAATATGCGGCGATGCCCTCCTCTCGTGGTGAGGGTGGGGGCGAAGGGAAAGTCAGCAAAATCGACTATTAATCGCAAGCATCACATCAGACATCATGGAAGGCAACTGATGAGTCGACTGCCGCCTAGCACCCATTTTTTCTTCTTCCGAAAAAACATCAATTACAATGTAGACACACACACCAGCGCGCACGCACACACGCACTAAGACAATGCCTACTGACGACCGGGTTAAAGTTTAATTCACGTGATTCCTTAACACGTGAATACGAATAAAGCGTGATTATATTGTGTAAAAAAATTACAACATTTTAGTGGTTATAAACTTAACTGGACAGAAAATGTCTTTGAAAATGTAGTGCGAAAAAATTCTTACAAATTAAACAACCCATACAACAAAAAATTGTAAGGATTTTCATACTGCAAATTTTTTAGAAAGTCTTTGAAGCAAAGAGGCCGTGAGCAGTGAGCCTGTGCCTATGGCATTAAGGGCATCACGAGCAATTCCCTAAACCCCTCCCCTTGAGTGTGTTCAGGGGCTCTTTTAATAATTTTATTGAGTTTCACAGGTGTTCGGCTGTAGCAATTCCTCTGCAAACCTCTTCCTAAAATTAAGACTGACATATGTGTCTTACCTGTCAGTGGATCACCCCCCCCCCCCCCCCCTTCCCTTTCTCACGCGCGTGTATGGAAGACTATGGCGGCCGATGAAGCTTCGACGGCTGCCTACATGCGGCGGTGAGCCGGCGGTAGTGCAGTAGGCGACGATTGGGCATGTAGCAGCGGCGGTGGCAGCGCGGGTGTCCGGCAGTCATTTGCAGCGACGCATTGACGTTGCATGAGTGGAAAAAATATATGGAGAGAAGCAACGCTTCTTTTATTTGAGTGGTGATGCGTGTTTTTTTCGAAGAGGTTCAACTTTTTTAGGGTTAGAGAAACTGCTGGATCAGTTTTTTTGCCTCAATTTTTCTTATACATGTATTTTTTTAAACAGGATCATATGTGTATTTTTTCGACGTGATATGTGTATTTTTTAATATACTGGAGATGTTTTAATAATGAAACGTCGTTGAAATAAGAAGTCAACTGACTCGGTCGATGAACTCACGAGACCCCAGCCATATGTATCGCCACGTCACCGATCCGCACCTCGTCCGGGATCTCGCACCAATCAGCGCCGAGCACGCGGATCGTGTGCTTCCTCCCCGCAACCTCCAGCCGTTAGATCCAATCAATCACCCAAACGCAATCCGAGACCCTCTCCCCCACGATCGGAAGAAACCGCCTGGGCCACGCTTCGCTTGCCCACACCCGTCACCTATAAATCCCCACCCCGCTTCCCCTCTTCTTCCCTCACTACAGAAGCCGTCGCCTTCCACTTCAAGTTCCCCAACCCACAGCGCGCGCACGCCGAGGCCCAGTTCGAATTCGCGGAGGAGGAGAGATCCGATGGCGCGTACGAAGCAGACGGCCAGGAAGTCGACCGGCGGCAAGGCGCCCCGCAAGCAGCTGGCCACCAAGGCGGCGAGGAAGTCGGCGCCGACCACGGGCGGCGTGAAGAAGCCCCACCGCTACAGGCCCGGGACCGTGGCGCTGCGTGAGATCCGCAAGTACCAGAAGAGCACGGAGCTGCTCATCCGCAAGCTGCCGTTCCAGCGCCTGGTGCGGGAGATCGCCCAGGACTTCAAGACGGACCTCCGGTTCCAGAGCCACGCCGTGCTGGCGCTCCAGGAGGCCGCCGAGGCGTACCTCGTCGGTCTCTTCGAGGACACCAACCTCTGCGCCATCCACGCCAAGCGCGTCACCATCATGCCCAAGGACATCCAGCTCGCCCGCCGCATCCGCGGGGAGCGCGCATAGATTGCCCAAGGAAAAGCAATGTAGAGCTGTCCGTTCGTCGCCTCTGGTTTCAGATCGTGTTAGCAATAGGCAAGAGGCGACTTTTATTTTGTTCTAGAAAAAACTCTGGTTGGCTACATTGTTACAATGACTCGTTTCTTATTTCGTCTATATTGTTGGTTTGTGCTAAAATGCAAACAAATGCCTCATTGTTTCCGAGTAATTCTGAAATTTCAGTGTTCTGTTCCTTAGAACCTGATGAAATTTGGTGCTGCGCTGTATGCATTTCTTGTGGCCTTGTCTTGCTACAGCGGTGAAAATTAATTTCATGATGTATCTTACAATATTGATTTCATATTATGAATCTTGATTTTTTTATAAACTTGAAAACTTAATCAAAATTTGATTTTGACCAAATCTTATACAGACTAAAAAACATAGGAAGTACGTAATGATTATGAATGTACACATTAAATGTGTAATTTGCATATTAATTTAAATTGTTTTAGCCTTAATCATATGGATTGCAAGAAAGAAAATTAGGGGATTGTAGTTTCTCTAGGTGACCTTGCACAAATTTGGTTGATTTTCTGGAGCAGTTTTGATAACGTTCACTTCAATAATAGTACTAATAATTTACCTATTAGAGAAACATGGGGATTTTATTTAGTTGGACAACAAAGTCACAATAAGTCAGATCGTGTTAGCTATAGCGTAAACAGGCAATGAGCGCCTTTTATTTCGTTGTAAAATTAATCCTTGTTGGTTACCATAGTTACAATGAGTCATCTGCTTATTCTTCTGTATGATTGGTTTTGGCTAAATCGAGAAAGATGAGACCAAGCGAGCTACCTGGCTCCTTAGAGTTTAGCAACTCTGGGCCGTCGGATTGTTTACTTGATGCAATTTGGACCGTCCGATCTCGCCCCCGGACAATTTCAGTCGTCGGATTAAAACTGAGGCCGTTGCAATAAACAGTGTGCGCACAGGTCGTGCCATCGCGCGTAAATAGCCTGCCCCGCGGTGGGCATTTTGGTCATTTCATGCACCGGGTATAAAAGGCGACGGCTCGTGTGGAGATGACCTAGCCGGCTCCTCTCCTTCTCGCGCTGCCTCCTCCCGCATTCGCGCCTCGCATCTCTCCCCCTCCAAACCCTAGGCCCGCGCCCGCCGGCTGCCGCCGCCGCCCGGCCGCTGCCACAGTCGCCCTTCCAGGCCTCCATCCCGCATGTGCGCCGCCGCCGGCGCCCCCCTCTCCTCTTCCTCCCGCCCGCGCCTCCCTGCCCTGCTGCCGCCTAGGGCCATCCCCACACTGCCGTCGACTCCTATTTGAAGCGCGATACGGAGGCCGCCTCCGCTCCCACGTCCTCTTCCTTCCTCTCCTCCCCACGGGTCGACGGTGGCAAGGACGAAAGCCGCCGCTGCTCCTCTTCGCCTCCCTCCTCCTGGCCGTCCCTTGTGCTAGCCACTCGCGACCATGAAGGGCGGCGGAGCCATCAGTACCGGCGGCCGTGAGTGAAAGCAGGGCAGAGCGGAGGAGAGGAAGGAGAGCGCAACAGCGTGGGCTCGCCGGCCGGCTGGGCCCCATGGCCACGTCCTCCTTCCACTCCGTCGCGAGAGACCTCGATGTGATGCCAAGGTCCACCAGCCCTCTTCTCCTCTCTCTGGCTTCCTTGCTTCGATTATATCCATATTCACCTAAGGCTGCCATTTTGTTTCTTTTCCTCAGGCAGCTACACAGAAGGGAGAAGCACAGGCGTTGCCGGGGTTGTGGATAGCCGCATCGGGCGGTGTTGGCATGGGGAGCACCCGAGCAGGCGCGGCAGCGCGGATGGACCCCGAGGCGGGCACGGAGCTGGCGTGCTCCTCGACGTGCCCCAGCACACGGTCCTCGGCATCGACACCCAGGTACGTCACCGTCGTGCCTCGCACTGGCCGCCACGCCACTGGTGGTTACACCCTGTCTATCTCGCCATGCTTTGCTTTGATTTGATTGATTCGAGAGATTGACTGCTGCTTCAGGTGTTCTCAGTCGGCCCCAGGTTCACAGGGATCAAGATGGTGCCCCCAGGCCCGCGTTTCCTCCACTATTGCTCCCCCAGCTGGTAGGAAACATTTCTTACCAATAATACGGGCAACCCTTTAATTGATTTTAGATGCATAAGTGCTTCTAGCATCTCTGAAATTTTTAGCTGCTGTACATCATCTGCTGGGCAAGTATCAGTGATTTCGGTGAGAACACACTAGAGTCTAGATACGAAGCAAAACCGATGTATGCCTGTATTTACAAGTTGATCTGGGAGTAGTGAAAGTGCTAGTGATCGACTAGAGGGGGGGGGAGGGGGTGAATAGGCGATTTTTATGAAAGTCTTCTAAACAGGGAAGTTTTGAAGACAAACGATAGAAGTAAACCTATTACCACGCAACGGAAGGTAGACTACACTAGCCAAACCTTAGTCAGGTAATCAACGAAGTGAAATCACGATGACTAATAGCAGCTAGGCAGTAGGGATCAGGTAGGAAGATATTGTGAAGCCAATCAGAACAAGCAGTCACTCAGTGAAGCCAAAAAATAATGCAATGACGCAATGACTTCACAAGGACCAACAATAAGTAAAGGGAAGGGAAGGATGAAACCAGTGACTCGTTGAAGACAATGATTTGTTGGACCAGTTCCAGTTGCTGTGACAACTGTACATCTGGTTAGGGCGGCTAGGTATTTAAACCTGAGGACACACAGTCCCGGACACCCAGTCCTGAACACGCAGCTCAGAACCCTTAGTCCTCACCGTATTCCCCTTGAGCTAAGGTCACGCAGACCTTGCCCAATCACTCTGGTAAGTCTTCAAGGTAGACTCCCAAACCTTCACAGACTTCGTTCACCGGCAATCCACAATGACTCTTGGATGCTCAGAACGCGACGCCTAACCGGCTGGAGGATTCACAGTCCTCAAGTGTAATAAGTCTTCAGATCACACAGACAAGAAGACTTAAGTGATGCCTAACACTCTTTGGCTTTGGGTGGTTAGGACTTTATCCTCGCAAGGAATTCTCTCTCAAAGGCTTCGAGGTGGGTTGCTCTCAAACAGCAACAACCGTACTTTAACTCTGAGCAGCCAACCGTTTATGGTTGTAGGGGGTGGGCTATTTATTGCCACTAGGCAACCCGACCTGATTTGTCCGAAATGATCCTGAGTCACTAAGGAACTGACACGTGTTCCAACGGTCAGATTTTAAACACACACGGCAACTTTACTTGGGCTACAAGCAAAGCTGACTTGTCCAACTCTGGACAAGATTCGCTCTCATAGTCTTCACTCGAAGACATAGGATTTTGGTTAAGCATCACTTCAGTCATTCTGACCGGTTCTCTTGGACCCCACTTAACAGTACGGTGGTTCCTATGACTCAACAAAGAAGAAAAAGAAATACGAAAGATCTAAGTCTTCGAGCTCCATAGTCTTCATGCGATGTCTTCTCTTGTCATAGTCTTCAATGTGAATATCTTCACATACCACCTTTGACTTCAATGTCTTCATACATTTTTAGGGGTCACCTCTGGTTGGAAAACCGAATCAATGAGGGACTTCTACCTGTGTTATCCTGCAATTCTCACAAACACATTAGTCCCTCAACTGGGTTTGTCGTCAATACTCCAAAACCAACTAGGGGTGGCACTAGATGCACTTACAATCTCCCCCTTTTTGGTGATTGATGACAAACTGGTTGAAGTTTTCAATGGGGAATATAATATGTGAAATTGTAAAGGATAAGAAATTGTCTTCATATGTTGTAAGGGCTCCCCCTGAAGATGTGCATATAAGTAATTTGCTTTTGGAATGCAAATGCACATGGCAGGTTGTACTTGTGGAGATCCTCTTCAACTTATGATGACAATCCATCATGCATGAAAAGTATGTGAAGATAATGACATGCATAATGGAAAATGGACATCTGCAAAATGATCTAAGTGCGGAATTTATCGTCGCACATGCGGAATTTATCATCGCATCACAAAGTAGCAAACGAGTAGCAGACGACCATCGAGTTTAAGTGTTACAACTCAAAGAACCAAATGTATCAAAACGAGAGTTGTAAACACTAGGCAAAACATAAAGTAACCGCCCATATGGACCCGCTTGAAGACTATCACACTCATATGCTTCTCCCCCTTTTGTCAGTAAGGACCAAAAAGGTTTGAAGACATAGAGCATCTACTCGTTCCCATGAGGAGTAGGTGAAGTAGCAAGGTCGTCGGTGTTGTTAGGCGGTGCAGACGAGCTCGGGGCGGTGTCGACGCGTGCTGAAGGTGGGGGCGGTGAAGTAGCATCGTCTTCGTCCTCGATCACTCTGGCATTCACAGTTGCCGCAGAGGAAGAGAACTCAGAGTCTTCAAGTGAGGGAGTTCGTCGCAGCACAGCCCTTCGGGGAGGTGTGGAGTCAAACTTGAAACGTTCAGAGAAGCCATCCTCTTGAAGATCATCCTCAGAGCACATAAGCGTCAGCCCTTTCCATGTACGCCGACAAGTTTCATGGGCAACAAAGGCATTCTTGGTGGCAAGGTTGCGAATGCGGTTGACATCCACCAAAAGGTGTGCATTTGGCGCTCCAGCCAGTCATGATGCCTATCCTGTTTATGATGAAGAGCAACCAGAAGCTCTCGGTCATTGAGAACACGAGATCGCTTCTTGGGCCGTTGGGCAATAGTGCTTTCAGTGGCTTCAGTGAGGGCACGATGAGGTGCGCGTGTAGTGCCAGCCAGAGGATAAACACGAGTGACTGCTTCAACTCCGTCAATGTTCTGAGAGAAACTTTGATGCTCCGCATTTTGAAGACTAAGAGGCTCCTTGGCAGGCTCTGGATAGAGGGCTTCAACGGACATATCCACGTCAGGCATAAAGATCCGATGATTGCGAGCAGAGGGCTGATATGAGATAGCTGAGTGGAGTTTGATCAGCCTCATTATCCATGGAGCGTAGAACTTCAATCCAACCTCTTTGAAGCAGTCCAGAGCTTCTTCCAAGTAGGGCAGACCAGCTATTGCTTCGGTGTCAAGACGCATATGTGGGAAGATGCGACCTTGATTGTACAGAATGCAGGAGTAATAGCTTCACTGCGTATAGCTCCAGAACCGATCGGAAGATATTCGTTCCCTTGAGTAGGGGTTCTTGGAGCTATTGAAGAAGGTGTTGTCTGCTTTGAAGCTGTTGACATTGAAGGATCCAGGTGCTGATGCAGGACCTGGAAACCTGGGCAACCTTGGCATTGGCTTCTGTACCTGAGGCCTATGCTCAATGTGATAGTCAAACTGAGGACCAGCAGCAGGCGCAGGAACAGAAGCAGTAGCATCATTGGCTTCGCTGACTTCTGGTTCTTGGGTTGGTGTAGGCTCCACATTTGCTTCAGCCATGACAGCGTCAATGGCTTCACTGGTGTTGGTGGTGGCAGCCTCAAGATTTTCTACCTCCACTTGATGAGCTGGAGGGTCGGGCACAGACACGTTCTCCTCGAGAACAGCTTCGTCAGTAGTTGGGGGAGTGGGGACACGTTCTTCTTCTTGGGTGTCATCGGCTGATGCAGCCGGAATGTCTTCAGCAGCTTTAGCTTCAGATTCGGAGACTGGAGGCCTTGGTCCTTTGCAAAGCCTGTGTAACGCTGGCGACGCCTTTGGAGATGGAGTTGGCTGGGCCTCAAAGTCATCTTCTTCTTGCCGGGGTGGTGTGACTTGTTGTTGTGGGTGATCAGCCCATGATGCATCCTGAGCAATTGGCGTCAGAGGACGACCAATGCTGATGAGTTCGCTGTGCGTAAGCACAGGCGATGATACCTGTTGGTGCTCGATCTGAGGAAGAACTGCATCATCTTCAACATGGTCATGGTGACCAATGTCTTCAGCAGTGGTGGGATCAGCTGCTGGAATGTCTTCAGCTTCATGAGCCTCTGTGAAAGCAGGCTCATGGACAGTCAGTTGGCGCTCTTGATGTTCGGCGGCAGGGCGAACCATGGAGATAGGTTCAACAATTAAGGGCTCTGTGGGAGCAGCCCATTCCTTCTTGGTTTTCCGCTTCTTCTTGGAGGGAGCAGCAGCAGAGGCTTCATGATGTTTCCTCTTTCTGGCTTCAGCCTCCGTAGTCCTCATCTTCTTCAGTTCTGAAGCGGTAGACCTGGCTTTTGGCTTCGAGCCAGTCATGCTGGTTGGGAAGACAATGGGATGTGCTTCCTGCCTTGGTGCGTCGGGTTCGACCATAGCGGGCTTCTTCTTCTTCTTCTGCTTTGCAGCCATCCTGGGGTCGATGCCAGGACGCCCAAGGGCCTTGCGCTTCTCAGCCTCATTGTAGGCTTGCACACACTTGTCAGCCAGGCTCTTCATGCGCTCACAAGAACCTTGAGCTTCTTCACGCTTCTTGAGAAAGGCTTCTTTGAGCTCATGCAGCATGATCTTGAAGTTCATGACCTCTTGCATGCTGAGCTTGGCCATATGCTTCTTGAACTGAGCTTTCTCAAAGTCAATCTTCTGCTTCAGTTCAACGATGCGCTGGGCTATAGCTAACTCTGAAGCAATGACGCCATGGAAGGCAACACCGAGGCCAATGGGAAGTTGCAGATCTTCAAAGCTGAGGTTGGGCGTGTCAAACCACTCATCGATGAAGTTGTGGATGATTGCCACGTCAAAGAGAGGCAAATTGTTGAAGATTTCTGCTTCTTCTTTGCTCTTGATCAGTTGCTCAAGAGCATCATCTACAAGATCTTCATCACTGGACAGATAAATGGCATCGTTGCGCAGAATAGCAGCAGCAGTCAGTTCTTGGCTGGTGTGTGGAAGAGGCATCTTGACTTTCTGGGGCTTGGAGATGTGTGACAGATCTTCAGACTGCACACCGTCTTCAGGAGGTGCAGTAGCCAGTGGCTTCGCCCGTGAGATTTTTGGTGCTGAGGCAGACTTTGAAGCTTTAGGCTGCTTCAGTTTCTTTGGCTTCGGCGCTGCAGGCGCTTTATCTGATTCAGCGTCATCCGCAGGCTCATTCACGGCTGTCCCTTGAACCACGATATGAGTGATGAGACCTTCCAGGTTGTAGAAGGGCCCAACAAGATTGGGTTCAGCTTCGCGGGTCCCATCGGCACGGGGAGCAGAGGGACCAGGGTTGAAGTCTAATCCCAAAGACTTCTTATTCTGCTTCGCCGAATTCTGGGCAAACTGGAAGTTGCGCTTGAGTAGATTGTCGTCACGACACCATAGCAGTGACGATGGGTCAGCATCCGCAGGCTGTGGTCCACGGACCATGCAGGGATAAAAGCCTTGTTCAATGGCTTCATCTCTGGACCTGGGTTGAAGATTTTTGTATAGGATGTCTCCCCATGGTCGCTTGATGGCATTCTTTTCAGCATATTCCTTTGTCACAAATCTGTACTTTAACCACTGTTCTGCCCAATATCGTCGAATCCATTGGATTCGTGTCTTGCGCTGATTGTAATCCTCTTCTAGATCTGTCTTGTACAGTTCTGAGAGGTCATTGGGCAGATCTCTTGATGTCTCACCTTGACGCTTTTTGCTACCCTTCCTTACTGATTTCTCTGCAGCCATGAACTTTAAACTGAATGGCTTCAATACGTTCAAAGGATTCAAGGGCTTTCGCTTGCTGGACAAACAGGAACTGGCTTCGGGAGAATTTATGTGATGCTGTAAGAATTCTGCAAATGAATGCAGACTATGAGAACCAAGGGATTCTCCCATGGACATGTACCTGTGACAGCATTAAGGTGCGAGGGAAGGGGAAGAGGTCATATGCATTCTCAGAAGATTTTGAAGATAAATTAGTTTAGAAGACATTGACCTCATCGTGCAAAGACATTTACTCATAGATAAGGAGTTGGTTCCAGATTTGTACGAATCCACAAATCCGTACAAGTGAGGAATCTAACTACTTTGTAAAGTATAAGTGAACATACTAGGCATAATATGAGATGCAGTATGGAGTGGATCCAACTTGTGTGAACAGAAACTGCTTGTGGTAGAAAGTGACGAATCAATAGGATCAAAGAGGCCGTAAAAAGGGAGTTTTATTTACCACACAAGAAACTGCTAGACGGAGTGGAAGAGGAGGCCGAGTAGTTCGATCGTCCGTGCCCTAACTTGGCGACGGAGGACACCTACGACGACGGTGGAGAAGACGATGTCCGCGGTCGGCGTGAAGACGGCGTCGGAGAGGTTGCGGCAGCTAAGCGCTTCGTCGCCGGCGTCGTCGAGGGCTAGCGGTGGCGCTAGGGTTCATGCGAGAGTGGAAGAAAGGATAATGACTGAGGTGAGGCGTGTATTTATAGGGACAGGGATGGCTCAGTGTTATTACACAGGTGCCCCTGGTGATTCACATCTGAGGAACACATTAAAAAATGCTCATGAGTTCTAAAAAATGACAAATTTAAAAAATATTCAAGATTTTAAAAACTATTTACACATTTTTAAAAAAATGTTCATTAATTTAGGAAAAAAATCACTTGTTTTACGAATTTGGATGATGTTCGAAAATTTAAAAGAAATCATAAAATAAAAATAAAAATAATACCTGAAAAATGAATCAAGAAAATGAAAACGAAAGGAATGAATCAAAATGGAAGAAGCAAAAAAACCCGAAGGAAAAAACACAAAATGAAAATAAAAACCCAATCTAGGAATCGCATATCAGAGGTTGTTCCACGTTCCCACGCACGCCTGGATTGTCGGGTGGTCGTTCCCACTTCTCCGGGTTTCAGGTGAAGGAATTAGCATTGAAAACGGACTTAATGTTTGTCTCTGTATCTTCCGCTGACAAGGATGCAGAGAAGACATTCGACAATTTCAATAGAATGCATATGATTTGGAGAGATAGAGTTTGAGATAGAAAGCATAGAGAGGTTAGGGTCCGATCACATTCACTTAGTTCAAAAGATTCAACAAGAAGACATAGCTATAAGTGAATGCTGTAGAGGACAGAACACTAGTATATATATATATATATATATATATATATATGATCAACATATTAAAGATAATTATGAAGACATGTTGAGATTGAAGTCAAACCAAATGTGAAGACATAGCAAATGTAACGCCATGAGTGAAATACTTCAAACAGAACATTTGGTGGTGGCATTACCCATCGTATAGGAAGTATTAGACCCGGACACGGCGCACAATTATCGTGGCACTCCGAAGTCAAATTCCTCATTAATGTATTCACACTTAGAATGTATGTCTTCATTGATTGAAGATATACTTTACTTCGTGTGTTGCACATCTAAGTCATCAATACGCATAAGTGTTAGGATGTGTGCCTGATCACAGGACATTTGAGGATTCCAAGATATTTAGCTCACACCGTAACTTACAAAATCTCTTCTCATCCAAGGGCTTGGTGAAGATATCTGCCAATTGCTCTTCAGTGTTGACGTGTATGATATCAATATCTTCCTTCACAACATGATCTCTGCGAAAGTGATGACGGATCTCAATGTGCTTTGTCTTCGAGTGCTGAACTGGGTTGTTGGCAATCTTGATGGCGCTTCCGTTGTCGCACTAGAGTGGTACTTGCTTCAGATGAATGCCATAGTCTTTGAGTGTTTGCTTCATCCACAGAAGCCGAGCATAGCAAGATCCAGCAACAATGTATTCAGATTCAGCAGTGGAGAGAGATACACAATTCTGCTTCTTTGAAGACCAACATACAAGTGATCGTCCCAGAAAATGACATGTGCCTGATGTAGACTTGCGATCCACCTTGTCACCAGCATAATCAGCATCCGAGAATCCAACCAGATCAAACTCTGAACCCTTTGGATACCATAATCCTAGAGTTGGGGTGTAAGCCAAATATCGAAGAATTCGCTTCACATCTAAGTGATGCGATTCCTTTGGTGCCGCTTGGAATCGAGCACACATGCAAACACTAAGCATAATATCTGGCCTAGATGCACATAGATAAAGTAAAGAACCAATCATGGAGCGGTATACCTTTTGATCGAACTCTTTACCATTATCGTCGGGACCCAGATGATGTTTGGCTGGCATTGGCGTCGTGAAGCCTTTGCAGTCTTGCATACCGAACTTCTTCAGGCAATCTTTGAGATACTTCTCTTGAGATATAAAAATGCCGTTGCGTTGCTGTCGTATTTGAAGACCAAGGAAGAACTTTAGCTCTCCCATCATGGACATCTGATATTGCTCTTGCATCATATATCCAAACTCTTCACTGTATTTCTGATTGGTGCAGCCGAAGATAATGTCATCCACATATATTTGGCACACAAACAGTTCACCATCATATGTCTTTGTGAAGAGAGTGGGGTCGAGGGAACCAGGTGTGAAGCCTTTGCTCTTCAGGAAGTATTTGAGTGTGTCATACCAAGCCCAAGGGGCTTGTTTGAGGCCATACAGTGCCTTGTTGAGCTTGTATACCATGTCAGGATGTTTTGGATCTTCAAAGCCAGGCGGTTGTGCAACATACACTTCTTCTTCAATCTTTCCACTGAGAAAAGCGCTCTTCACATCCATTTGATATAGAAGTATGTTATGATGATTTGCATAGGCCAGCAGTATGCGTATGGCTTCAAGTCGAGCCACAGGAGCAAATGTTTCATCGAAGTCAATCCCTTTAACTTGAGTATATCCTTGAGCAACGAGACGAGCTTTGTTTCTGACAACTTGACCATGCTCATCTTGCTTGTTGCGATATATCCATTTGGTGCCTATTATATTGTGCTTCCGAGGATCAGGACGCTTAACCAGTTCCCATACATTATTCAGCTCAAACTGTTGAAGCTCTTCTTGCATAGCTTGAATCCATTCAGGTTCCATGAAGGCTTCTTCAACTTTCTTGGGTTCTGTTATTGAGACGAATGCGAAGTGCCCACAGAAATTTACCAGCTGTGTTGCCCTTGAACGAGTGAGTGGACCGGGTGCATTGATGCTATCAATTATTCTCTCAATCTGCACTTCATTGGCAACACGAGGATGTACAGGGCGAAGATTTTGCTCTTGCTGATCATTGTCATTGTTAGAGGGATTGTCTTCAGGCTGAGCATTGTCTTCAGGTTGATCAGGTGCAGAGATGATAAGTTCCTCTTCAGGTTGAGCTTCAGAAGGTATGATTTCTCCAGTTCCCATAAGTTTGATTGATTCACTGGATGGAACTTCATCTAGCACATTTGGCAGGTGCTCTCTTTGTGAGCCGTTAGTCTCATCGAACCGCACATCCACTGTTTCAACCACTTTATAATGAAAGAGATTGAAGACTCTGTAGGAGTGCGAGTCCTTTCCATATCCAAGCATAAACCCTCATGTGCTTTTGGTGCAAATTTTGAAGTGTGATGTGGATCCTTAATCCAGCACCTGGCGCCAAATACTCTGAAGTAACTGACATTTGGCTTCTTGCCAGTAAGGAGCTCATAAGATGTCTTGTTCAGAAGCTTGTGAAGATAAACACGGTTGATTGTATGGCATGCAGTATCAATGGCTTCAGGCCAGAATTTTCTTGGAGTCTTGTATTCATCAAGCATCGTTCGGGCCATCTCAATAAGTGTTCTGTTCTTGCGTTCGACGACGCCATTCTGCTGTGGCGTGTACGGAGCTGAGAATTCATGTGTGATGCCCAAAGTATCAAGATATGTATCAAGGCCAGTGTTCTTGAATTCAGTGCCATTGTCACTTCTGATGTGCTTTATCTTGGCGCCATAGTTGTTCATTGCTCGATTGGCGAAGCATCTGAAGACATCCTGCACTTCAGTCTTGTAGAGGATTATATGCACCCAAGTATATCTAGAATAATCATCAACAATGACAAAGCCATAGAGACAAGCAGTAGTAGTAAGAGTTGAGTAATGAGTGGGACCGAAAAGATCCATGTGGAGCAGTTTGAATGGTCGAGTCGTTGTCATGATTGTCTTCGAGGGATGCTTGGCCCTCGTCATCTTTCCTGCTTCACAGGCACCGCATAAGTGATCTTTCTTGAACTTGACGCCCTCGATGCCTATGACATGCTTCTTCTTTGCAAGGGTGTGCAGGTTCCTCATGCCAGCATGCCCTAGCCTCTGATGCCAGAGCCAGCATTCTAAAGCTTTTGCTAGAAGACATACGACAAGCTGTGGTCCTGCTGAGAAATCTACCACGTACAAATCATCTTTCCGATACCCTTCAAACACTAGAGACTTGTCAGATTCCATTAGAACAAGGCAACGATATTTTCCAAACATCACAATCATGTTTAAATCGCAAAGCATTGAGACAGACATTAAGTTGAAGCCAAGGGATTCAACAAGCATGACTTTATCCATGTGTTGATCCTTTGAGATTGCAACTCTACCTAGACCGAATACCTTACTTTTACCAGTGTCAGCAAATGTGATGTGACTTTTGTCGGATGGACGTAAGGTTGAGTCCATAAGAAGGCTTCTCTTGCCAGTCATGTGATTGGTACACCCACTATCAATAATCCATTCTGAAGCTGCTGGTGTCGTACCCTACAGTGCAGTTAGGGGGATAGGCTTCACGAAGAGAATTGTGAAGCAAAAAATTTGACGAACCAGTGGGTTATGAAAGCTTAGATCGAGATTTGGACTGATAGGGCGAGTAGCAAGCGATTCAGGAACAAAGTACATAATAAGACCATTTGGGCATTTGATCTTGCACCCTACAAGATGTTTAAGGTCCCCAGCAATAGCGTCAGACGATTTTGGTTTTCTGCTGGAGACCTTTCCCTGCAAAAGAGAGTTAAGCTTTCTTAGCCACCCACATCTTCAAGGGTGGCTTTGAAGCAATGAGTCTAAGTGCAGCATCTGAGAATTTTGGCTTTGGAGCCCTAGCAAAAAGTCTTGCAGGTGGACAATAGTACTCATAAGAATAAGCAGAATAGTTCTTGGTCTTATGAACATGGCGGTTTGATGAACCGCGCTCATATTCATAGGCCTGAGTATGGCTTCCCTGCAAAACATTTGCGTTAGTGCGACTCCGGTGAGTCCTCTGTCTGTATGAAGCCTTTGGACCATATGAAGCCTGTGGTCTGGGGTTTGTCTTCTTCACCTGTGGTGTCATGATGACATTCACAGGAAGATTCTCCAAACACCTTTTCGGCACCCAGATCTTCTTCATAGGCGGTCCATTCCTGCAGTTAGTACCAATATACCTGGCAAACACTTCACCATTCTGATTCTTAAACAGTTTGTAGTTTGCATCAAAGGATTCATCAATAACAATGGGATTAGCACAAGTGAAGCCAGATAGGGTGGATGCATCCACTGAAGGTTCCTTTGCAGCAACCCATGTGGTTTTGGGGTACTGCTCAGGTTTCCAGTAAGAGCCATCGGCATTCATTTTCCTTTCGAACCCAACACCCTCTTTCCTAGGGTTTCGGTTCAGGATCTACCTTTTGAGGACATCACATAGTGCCTGATGCCCTTTGAGACTTTTGTACATCCCTGTTTCAAGCAGTGTCTTCAACCTAGCATTCTCATCAGCAATAGCAGTGGTATCCTCAGTAGAGGGGTTAGTTACCACATCAACAGGTGAAGATATTGCAACAGTAGCAGCAGTAGAACATTCAGCAACAGAAGTAGCATTATCACGCTCAATGCATTTAAAACACAGTGGTTTAAATCCTTCCCGAGCTGAACTGATCTGTTTGGCGTGAAGTGACTCGTTTTCCTTTTGAAGATCTTCATGAGCCGCTCTCAATTTCTCAAGGTCCTGCTTCCTTTGAAGATTATCGTAGGACAGCCTTTCATGAGTTGTTGAGAGCGTTTCATGACGACTTTCAAGTTCCTCATACTTAACGTGAAGATTTTTTATGTCTTCAATTAAGGACTGAGATCGAGTCATTTCAGCGTCTAACAGATCATCGCTTTTGTCTAACAGTTTTTGAATGTGTTCCATAGATTTCTGCTGTTCAGTTCCAATTTTAGCAAGTGTTTTGTAGCTAGGTTTGGAATCACAATCAGATTCATCGTCACTGGATGTTTGATAGTGAGTAGTGCGTGTGTTTACCTTGGCACCACGTGCCATGAAGCAGTAGGAAGGAGCGGAGTAGTCCTTGTCATTTGCATCGGTGTCGGTGATGAAGTCATTGTCTTCAGTGTTGAAGATGGACTTGGCAACGTATGCTGTAGCCAGACTCGCAACGCCAGAATCGGACTCCTCCTCAGACTCCACCTCCGCCTCCTCAGAAGCAGACTCCTCCTCAGAATCCATTTCCTTGCCAACAAACGCACGTGCCTTGCCAGATGAGCTCTTCTTGTGTGATGAAGACTTTGAGGAAGACTTGGAAGAAGACTTTGAGTATTTCTTCTTCTTCTTGTCGTCAGAGTCATACTCCTTGCTCTTCTTCTTCTTGTTCTCATTGTCCCACTGTGGACACTCAGAGATGTAGTGGCCAGGCTTCTTGCACTTGTGACATGTTCTCTTCTTGTAGTCATGAGCAGAAGCTTCATCATTCCTTGACATTCCTTGAGCTTGATTGTGAAGACTTTCTGAACCCTTTTCTCAGAAAGCTGAAACTCGTGTGTGTTGAGCCTCTCAAGTATGTCAGACGGATCGAGTGTCTTGAAATCAGGGCGTTCTTGAATCATCAGGTCTAGGGTGTCAAACAAACTGTCAAGTGATCTCAGGAGTGTCTTGACGACTTCATGCTTGGTGATCTCAGTGGCGCCGAGGGCTTGAAGCTCATTTGTGATGTCAGTGAGTCGATCAAACGTGAGCTGGACATTCTCATTGTCATTTCTCTTGAAGCGGTTGAAGAGGTTGTGAAGGACACTGATTCTCTGATCTCTCTGGGTGGAGACGCCTTCGTTGACCTTGGAGAGCCAGTCCCAGACTAGCTTGGAAGTCTCCAACGCACTCACACAACCATACTGTCCTTTGGTCAGATGACCACAGATGATATTCTTGGCAGTAGAGTCCAGTTGAACGAACTTCTTGACATCAGCAGCAGTGACACCTTCTCCAGCCTTGGGAACACCGTTCTTGACGACATACCATAGGTCGACACCAATGGCTTCAAGATGCATGCACATCTTATTCTTCCAGTAGGGATATTCAGTTCCATCAAAGACGGGGCACGCAACGGAGACTTTAATTATCCCTGCAGTCGACATAGCTAAAACTCTAGGTGGTTAAACCGAATCACACAGAACAAGGGAGTACCTTGCTCTGATACCAATTGAAAGTGCTAGTGATCGACTAGAGGGGGGGGTGAATAGGCGATTTTTATGAAAGTCTTCTAAATAGGGAAGTTTTGAAGACAAACGATAGAAGTAAACCTATTACCACGCAACGGAAGGTAGACTACACTAGGCAAACCTTAGTCAGGTAATCAACAAAGTGAAAGCACGATGACTAATAGCAGCTAGGCAGTAGGGATCAGGTAGGAAGATATTGTGAAGCCAATCAGAACAAGCAGTCACTCAGTGAAGACAAAAGATAATGCAATCACGCAATGACTTCACAAGGACCAACAGTAAGTAAAGGGAAGGGAAGGATGAAACCAGTGACTCGTTGAAGACAATGATTTGTTGGACCAGTTCCAGTTGCTGTGACAACTGTACGTCTGGTTAGGGCGGCTAGGTATTTAAACCTGAGGACACACAGTCCCGGACACCTAGTCCTGAACACGCAGCTCAGAACCCTTAGTCCTCACTGTATTCCCCTTGAGCTAAGGTCACGCAGACCTCGCCCAATCACTCTGGTAAGTCTTCAAGGTAGACTCCCAAACCTTCACAGACTTCGTTCACCGGCAATCCACAATGACTCTTGGATGCTCAGAACGCGACGCCTAACCGACTGGAGGATTCACAGTCCTCAAGTGTAATAAGTCTTCAGATCACACAGACAAGAAGACTTAAGTGATGCCTAACACTCTTTGGCTCTGGGTGGTTAGGACTTTATCCTCGCAAGGAATTCTCTCTCAAAGGCTTCGAGGTGGGTTGCTCTCAAACGACAACAGCCGTACTTTAATTCTGAGCAGCCAACCGTTTATGGTTGTAGGGGGTGGGCTATTTATAGCCACTAGGCAACCCGACCTGATTTGTCCGAAATGACCCTGGGTCACTAAGGAACTGACACGTGTTCCAACGGTCAGATTTTAAACACACACGACAACTTTACTTGGGCTACAAGCAAAGCTGACTTGTCCAACTCTGTACAAGATTCGCTCTCATAGTCTTCACTCGAAGACATAGGATTTTGGTTAAGCATGACTGGTTCTCTTGGACCCCACTTAACAGTAAGGTGGTTCCTATGACTCAACAAAGAAGAAAAAGAACACTTTAAGATCTAAGTCTTCGAGCTCCATAGTCTTCATGCGATGTCTTCTCTTGTCATAGTCTTCAATGTGAATATCTTCACATACCACCTTTGACATCAATGTCTTCATACATTTTTAGGGGTCATCTCTGGTAGGAAAACCGAATCAATGAGGGACTTCTACCTGTGTTATCCTGCAATTCTCACAAACACATTAGTCCCTCAACTAGATTTGTCGTCAATACTCCAAAACCAACTAGGGGTGGCACTAGATGCACTTACAATCTCCCCCTTTTTGGTGATTGATGACAAACCAGTTTCTGGAGTAGTCTTGTAATCCAAACTTGCTTTCTGGAGTAGTCCCAGAAACTGGTTGAAGTTCTAGATTATATTTTCAGAGAGTGTGCTTACAAGACTACTTAATTTCTTTTCATGTAGGTGTGATTATGATTTGCTTTCTACAGATTTTTTAAGTATCCGATTGGTTGAATGCTTTGAATATGTACACCTAAGGTATCCGTTCACCCTTTTGTATTATCTAAATCAGTGTGAATGTTTTAGTACCTTAATCCTGAATCGCGTTGTGATTCATGGTCTTTATTTCAAGTGATAAGAGCTGTGATTGACTCACTAGGGTGACCATATCTTAGTGAGAAGCACCATAGTAGCCTTTTTGTAAGTGGACAAGAGATATCATTGTTCGTGGCTTTATACATTTTTAGATAAATGGATTTACTTATGCAAGTAAGTATGGTATTTACATAGACTGCATGTTTGCTCATATTTGCCTTGTGTTTTAGGTCAAAGGGGCAGATGTTAGAGATGCCCTCCTAGCAGCAGGAGAATACCACCTCATGTCAATCATATAAGATTTCCATAACAAATTTGCATCCATTTCTTTAGATACTGCCGAGGGAGCGGCTGATGGAGGCAGTCTGCAGATGGCGTGCGAGTCAAGGAGGTCCACCGCAAGCGGCCGATGATGGACGCACTGGGGATGAGATCTCCGGTGGAAAGATGCATCCAGGCCCGGCCATCTCTCCACCACGACGTGCCAGCCAGTTCTCTTTTGCCCCTCCTCCTACACCGGATCGCCGTCTCATCCACCAGTAAGGCTCTCTCCACTCCCTGATCACTATTCTTTCCATCGTCTTAGCTTACAAGGCCTAGTTTGGTACTGGCCAGGAGGTGGCGAGGCACTAGATCCACTATCATCATAGTTGCGATTGTAAAACAGAATACATCCAACGCTGACCGAGATGGACCAGCAACCATTACCACCGGCAGTGTCTTTTTGGTTTTTCCCTTGTATTAGAGTATCTCCAGCCGTTCGCCCCCCATGACACTGAAAAAGAGGCTCCTGAGATGAGCCGGCGCTAGATTGGCGCGTGGAGGCGACCTAGCTCCCAGTCGTGGCCCACAGATCGCCCCGGTTCGGCGATGTCACATACGAAAATATGTGCAAACTCGATGACTTTTGCACGAACTTGGCGAAACTTCATTGAAATTTTAACATAAAACATCAAAACATGCAAACTACGCCTGAACTACACCTAAACCACGCCAAACCATGCCTAGCCGCCATCGCCGTCGCTGCCGTCGTCTACATGCCAAGAAGCCTGTAGAAGCGGGTGTAGTCGCCTCCGTCGCCGTCATCGTCGTCGTTGTCATCACGCGGCTGGCTTGGGCCGGCGCCATCCCTGCTACAGCCATGGCCAGGGTTGCCGAGGCGTGGTGGCGCGCTGGACGGCCCGACCTCCTCTTCCTCATCGCTGTCGAGGATGATGACGCCGCCCTCCTCGCACCCGCGGCGCCGGTCTTGGAGCTCCGTGTATGCCCGGCGCTAGCGGCGGACCTGCTCCGGACATAGTCCTCCTTCGTCCACTTGAGGGCGGACTCGTCGTCGGGGGCTGCCATCTCGTCGTGCTCCGGCTTCACCGGGAACAACCCCGGCTGGGGCTTCGGCCGGACCAGACGGCGGGAGTTCTACCTCTTGAGCATGCGTTGGTTTTCCCTTGAAGAGGAAAGAGTGATGCATCAAATTAGCGTAAGTATTTGCCTCCGTTTTTAAGAACCAATGTATCAGTCCAGTAGGAGATTACACGCAAGTCGCTTAGTACCTGTGCAAACAAACAAAAACCTCGCAACCAACGTGATAAAGGGGTTGTCAATCCCTTCACAGTCACTTACTAAAGTGAGATCTAATAGAGATAATACGATAAATATTTTTGATATTTTTATGATATAGATTGGAAAATAAAGATTGCAAAATAAACGGTGCCAGAAATAACTAGTTGACAAGAGATTAATATAATGGAGAATAGACCCGGGGGCCATATGTTTCACTAGTGGCTTCTCTCAAGATAGCAAATTCTACGGTGAGTGAACAAATTACTGTCAAGCAATTGATAGAAAAGCGAATAATTATGAGAATATCTAGGCATGACCATGTATATAGGCATCACGTCCACGACAAGTAGACCGAAACAATACTGCATCTACTACTATTACTCCACACATCGACCGCTATCCAACATGCATCTAGAGTATTAAGTTCATAAGAACAGAGTAACGCATTAGGCAAGATGACATGATGTAGAGGGATAAAATCAAGCAATATGATATAAACCCCATCTTTTTATCCTCGATGGCAACAATACAATACGTGCCTTGCTGCCCCTGCTGTCACTGCGAAAGGACACCGCAAGATTGAACCCAAAGCTAAGCACTTCTCCCATTGCAAGAAAGATCAATCTAGTAGGCCAAACCAAACTGATAATTCGAATAGACTTGCAAAGATATTTAAATCATGCATAAAAGAAATTCAGAGAAGAATCAAATACTGTTCATAGATAATCTTGACCATAAACCCACAATTCATCGGATCTCGACAAACACACCGCAAAAAGAATTACATCGAATAGATCTTCAAGAGAATCGAGAGAGAAGAAGCCATCTAGCTAATAACTATGGACCCGAAGGTCTGTGGTAAACTACTCACACATCATCGGAGAGGCTATGGTGTTGATGTAGAAGCCCTCCGTGATCGATTCCCTCTCCGGCGGAGCGCCGGAAAAGGCCCCAAGATGGGATCTCACGGGTATAGAAGGTTGCGGCGGTAGAAATAGGGTTTCATGGTGCTCCTGGATGTTTTCGGGGTATATGGGTATATATAGATGAAGAAGTACGCCGGCGGAGCTGGGAGGTGCCCACGAGGGTGGGGGGCGCGCCCTCCTGCCTAGTGGCCTCCTCGCTTCTTTCTTGACGTCCACTCCAAGTCTTCTGTATCACATTTGTTCCAAAAATAACTCTCCCGGAGGTTTCATTCCGTTTGGATTCCGTTTGATATTACTTTTCTGCGAAACACTGAAATAGGTAAAAAAACCAACAATTTGCAATGGGCCTTTGGTTAGTAGGTTAGTCTCAAAATAATATAAAAAGGTATATTAAAGCCCATTAAACATTCAAAACAGATAATATAATAGCATGGAACAATCAAAAATTATAGATACGTTGGAGACGTATCAAGCATCCCCAAGGTTAATTCCTGCTCGTCCTCGAGTAGGTAAATATAAAAACAGAATTTTTGATGTGGAATGCTACCTAGCATAATTCTTAATGTAATTTTGTTTATTGTGGCATGAATGTTCAGATCCAAAAGATTCAAGACAAAAGTTTAATATTGACATAAAAATAATAATACTTCAAGCATACTAACAAATCAATCATGTCTTGTCAAAATAACATGGCCAAAGGAAATTATCCCTGCAAAATTATATAGTCTGGCTATGCTCTATCTTCAGCACACAAAGTATTTAAATCATGCACAACCCCGATGAAAAGCCAAGCAATTGTTTCATACTTTTGACGTTCTCAAACTTTTTCAATCTTCACGCAATATATGAGCATGAGCCATGGACATAACACTATAGATGGAACAAAATGGTGGTTGTGGAGAAGACAAAAAAGGAGAAGATAGTCTCACATCAACTAGGCGTATCAACGGGCTATAGAGATGCCCATCAATAGATATCAATGTGAGTGAGTAGGGATTGCCATGCAACGGATGCACTACAGCTATAAGTGTATGAAAGCTCAACAAAAGAAACTAAGTGGGTGTGCATCCAACTCTCTTGCTCACGAAGACCTAGGGCATTTTGAGGAAGCCCATCATTGGAATATACAAGCCAAGTTCTATAATGTAAAATTTCCACTAGTATATGAAAGTGACAACATAGAAGACTCTTTATCATGAAGATCATAGTGCTACTTTGAAGCACAAGTATGGTAAATGATAGTAACATTGTCCCTTCTCTCTTTTTCTCTTTCATTTTTTATTTGGGCCTTCTCTTTTTTATGGCCTTTTTTTATTTTTTTTATTTTTCCTCCGGAGTCTTATCCCGACTTGTGGGGGAATCATAGTCTCCATCATCCTTTTCTCACTTGGGACAATGCTCTAATAATGATGATCATCACACTTTTATTTACATGTAACTCAAAAATTACAACTCGATACTAGAACAAAATATGACTCTATGTGAATGCCTCCGGCGCTGTACCGGGATGTGCAATGAATCAAGAGTGACATGTATGAAAGCATTATAAAGGGTAGCTTCGCCACAAATACGATGTCAACTACACGATCATGCAAATCATTATGACAATGATGAAACATGTCATAACAAACGGAACGGTGGTAAGTTGCATGTCAATATATCTCGGAATGGCTATGGAAATGCCATAATAGATAGGTATGGTGGCTGTTTTGAGGAAGATATATGGTGGGTGTATGGTACCGGCAAAAGTTGCGCGCTACTAGAGAGGCTAGCAATGGTGGAAGGGTGAGAATGCGTATAATCCATGGACTCAACATTAGTCATAAAGAACTCACATACTTATTGCAAAAATCTATTAGTTATCGAAACAAAGTACTATGCACATGCTCCTAGGGGGATAGATTGGTAGGAAAAGACCATCGCTCGTCCCCGACCGCCACTCATAAGGAAGACAATCAATAAATAAATCATGTTCCGACTTCATCACATAACGGTTCACCATACGTACATGCTACGGGAATCACAAACTTTAGAACAAGTATTTCTCAAATTCACAACTATTCAACTAGCATGACTCTAATATCACCATCTTCATATCTCAAAATAATCATCAAGTATCAAACTTCTCATAGTATTCAATGCATTTTTATGATAGTTTTTCTTATACCCATCTTGGATGCCTATCGTATTAGGACTAATTTTATAGCCAAAGCAAATTACCATGCTGTTCTAAAAGACTCAAAATAATATAAGTGAAGCATGAGACATCAATTATTTCTATAAAATAAAACCACCATCGTGCTCTAAAAGATATAAGTGAAGCACTAGAGCAAAATTATGTAGCTCAAAAATAATAATAATAAGTGAAGCACATAGAGTATTCTAATAAATTCCGATTCATGCGTGTCTCTCCAAAAGGGGTGTACAACAAATATGATTGTGGTAAAATAAAAAGCAAAGACTCAAATCATACAAGACGCTCCAAGCAAAACACATATCATGTGGTGAATAAAAATATAGCCTCAAGTAAAGTTACCGATAGATGAAGACGAAAGAGGGGATGCCTTCCGGGGCATCCCTGATACGTCCATTTTGCATCATGCTTTTATATCGATATTTATTGCATTATGGGCTGTTATTACACATTATGTTACAATACTTATGCCTATTCTCTCTTATTTTACAAGGTTTACATAAAGAGGGAGAATGCCGACAGCTGGGATTCTGGGCTGGAAAAGGAGCAAATATTAGAGACCTATTCTGCACAGCTCCAAAAGTCCTGAAACTTCACGGAAGTTATTTTCAGAATATATAAAAAATACTGAGCGCAAGAAGTACCAGAGGGGGGCCACTCACCAGCCACGAGGGTGGGGGGGCACGCCCTACCCCCTGGGCGTGCCCCCAGCCTCATGGGCTCCCTGGTGGCCCTCCGATGCCCATCTTTGCTATATGAGGTCTTTCGTCCGAGAAAAAAAAATCAGAAGCAAGCTTTCGGGACAAGGCTCCGCCGCCACGAGGCGGAACCTTGGCGGAACCAATCTAGGGCTCCGGCGGAGCTGTTCTGCCGGGGAAACTTCCCTCCAGGAGGGGGAAATCATCACCATCGATCCTCTCATCGGGAGGGGGTCAATCTCCATCAACATCTTCACCAGCACCATCTCCTCTCAAACCCTAGTTCATCTCTTGTATCCAATTCATGTCTCTAAGTCTGGGATTGGTACCTGTAGGTTGCTAGTAGTGTTGATTACTCCTTGTAGTTGATGCTAGTTGGTTTAATTGGTGGAAGATCATATGTTCAGATCCTATATGCACATTAATACCCCTCTGTTTATGAACATGAATATGCTTTGTGAGTAGTTACGTTTGTTCCTGAGGACATGGGAGAAGTCTTGCTATTAGTAGTCATGTGAATTTGGTATTCGTTCGATATTTTGATGAGATGTATGTTGTCTCTCCTCTAGTGGTGTTATGTGAACGTCGACTACATGACACTTCACCCCTATTTGGGCCTAGAGGAAGGCATTGGGAAGTAATAAGTAGATGATGGGTTGCTAGAGTGACAGAAGCTTAAACCCTAGTTGATGCATTGCTTCATAAGGGGCTGATTTGGATCCATATGTTTCATGCTATGGTTAGGTTTACCTTAATACTTTTGTTGTAGTTGCGGATGCTTGCAATATAGGTTAATCATAAGTGGGATGCTTGTCCAAGTAAGGGAAGCACCCAAGCACCGGCCCACCCACATACCAAATTATCAAAGTACCGAATGCGAATCATATGAACGTGATGAAAACTAGCTTGACGATAATTCCCATGTGTCCTCGGGAGCGCTTTACTTCATATAAGAGTTTGTCCAGGCTTGTCCTTTGCTACAAAAAGGATTGGGCCACCTTGCTGCACTTTATTTACATTTTTTACTTGTTTCTCGTTACAAATTATCTTATCACAAAACTATCTATTACCTACAATTTCAGTGCTTGCAGAGAATACCTTGCTGAAAACCGCTTATCATTTCCTTCTGCTCCTCGTTGGGTTAGACACTCTTACTTATTGAAAGGACTACGATAGATCCCCTATACTTGTGGGTCATCAAGACTCTTTTCTGGCACCGTTGCCGGGGAGTGAAGCGCCTTTGGTAGGTGGAATTTGGTAAGGAAAAATTTATATAGTGTGCTGAAATTTACTGTCACTTGTTACTATGGAAAGTAATCCTCTGAGGGGCTTGTTCGGGGTATCTTCACCTCGACCAGTAGAGCAAAGAGTTGCTCCTCAACCTACTCAACCTACTAAAAATGAAAATGTCTACTTTGAAATTCCTTCGGGTATGATAGAAAAACTGCTAGCTAATCGTTTTTCAGGAGACGGAACATTACATCCTGATGAGCACCTAATATATGTGGATGAAGTTTGTGGATTATTTAAGCTTGCAGGTATGACCGATGATGTTATCAAGAAGAAGGTCTTCCCTTTATCTTTGGAGGGATATGCATTGACATGGTATAGGCTATGTGATGATATGGGATCATGGAACTACAAACGATTGAAATTGGAATTTCATCGGAAGTTTTATCCTATGCATCTTGTTCATCGTGATCGTAATTATATATATAATTTTTGGCCTCGCGAAGGAGAAAGCATCGCTCAAGCTTGGGGGAGGCTTAAGTCAATGTTATATTCATGCCCCAATCATGAGCTCTCATGAGAAATGATTATCCAAAATTTTTATGCTCGGCTTTTGGATAACAATCGCACCATGCTCGATACTTCTTGTGCTGGCTCTTTTCTGATGAAGACTATTGAATTCAAATGGGATTTATTGGAAAGAATTAAATGCAACTCTGAAGATTGGGATCTCGACGAAGGTAAGAAGTTAGGTATGACACCTAAGTTTGATTGTGTTAAATCTTTTATGGATACCGATGTTTTCCGTAAATTTAGCACTAAAATGGACTTGACTCTGAGATTGTAGCTTCTTTCTGTGAATCTTTTGCTACTCATGTTGATCTCCCTAAGGAGAAGTGGTTTAAATATCATCCTCCCATAGAAGTAAAAGTAGCTGCACCTATTAAAGTTGAAGAAAAGACTATCATTTATAATGATCCTATTGTTCCTACTGCTTATGTTGAGAAACCACCTTTTCCTATTAGGATAAAAGATCATGCTAAAGCTTCAACTGTGGTTCGTAAAAGCAATATTAGAACCTATACACCTCCTGAGCAAGTTAAAGTCGAACCTAATATTGCTATTGTTAAGGATCTCTTGGCTGATAATATTGATGGGCATGCTATTTACTTCTGTGATGAAACTGCTAGAATTGCTAAACCTCGTGCTAAAGATAAACATAGACCTGTGGTAGGCATGCATGTTATTTCTGTTAAAATAGGAGATCATTGTTATCATGGCTTGTGTGATATGGGTGCCAGTGCTAGTGCAATACCTATTGACTTATACAACAAAATTATGCATGATATTGCACCTGCTGAGTTAGAAGATATTGATGTCACAATTAAACTTGCCAATAGAGATACCATTTCACCAATTGGGATTGTTAGAGATGTTGAAGTCTTGTGTGGGAAAACTAAATATCCTGCTGATTTTCTTGTTCTTGGTTCCCCACAAGATAGCTTTTGTCCCATCATATTTGGTAGACCCTTCTTAAACACTATTAATGCTAGGATAGACTGCAAAAAGGATGTTGTTACTATTGGTTTAGGTGATATGTCTCATGAGTTCAACTTTTCTAAATTTCGTAAAAAACACCGTGAAGAGGAATTTCCTGGTAAAGATGAAATTATCAGTCTTGCTTCTATTGCTGTACCTCCCAGTGATCCTTTAGAACAATATTTGCTAGACCATGAAAATGATATGTTTATGAATGAAAGAAGGGAAATAGATGAAGTGTTCTTTAAACAGGGACCTATTCTAAAACACAACTTGCCTGTTGAAATCTTAGGGGATCCTCCTCCACCCAAGGGTGATCCTGTGTTTGAGCTTAAGCCATTGCCTGATACTCTTAAATATGCTTATCTTGATGAAAAGAAGATATATCCTGTTATTATTAGCGCTAACCTTTAAGAGAAGGAGGAAGAAAAATTATTGAAAATTCTGAAGAAGCACCATGCTGCTATTGGATATACTCTTGATGATCTTAAGGGCATTAGTCCCACTCTATGTCAACACAAAATAAATTTGGAAAAAGATGCCAAACCAGTTATTGATCACCAACAAAGACTGAATCCTAAGATGAAAGAAGTGGCAAGAAAAGAAATACTAAAGCTCCTTGAGGCAGGTACTCCCTCTGTTTTTATTTAGTCTGCATATTAGGTTTGACCGAAGTCAAACTTTGCAAAGTTTGACCAAGTTTATAAAAAATATATAAATATTTACCATAACAAATCTATATGATGTGAAAGTACATTCAATAATGAATCTAGTGGTATTGAATTTTTATTGTATATATTAATATTTTTGTTTATAAACTTAGTCAAAACTTACAAAGCTTGACTTTGACCAAAGCTAATATGCGGACTAAATAAAAACGGAGGGAGTATAATTTATCCCTTTGCTGATAGTCAGTGGGTAAGTCCTGTCCATTGTGTTCCTAAGAAGGGAGGTATTACTGTCGTTCCTAATGATAAAGATGAATTGATTCCGCAAATAATTATTACAGGTTATAGGATGGTAATTGATTTCCGCAAATTAAATAAGGCTACTAAAAATATCATTACTCCTTACCTTTCATTGATCAAATGCTAGAAAGATTATCCAAACATACACATTTTTGCTTTCTAGATGGTTATTCTGGTTTCTCTCAAATACCAGTATCAGCTGATGATCAATCTAAGACCACTTTTACTCGCCCGTTCGGTACTTTTGCTTACAGAAGTATGCCTTTTGGTTTATGTAATGCACCTGCTACCTTTCAAAGATGCATGATGGCTATATTTTCTGATTTTTGTGAAAAGATATGTGAGGTATTCATGGACGGTTTCTCCGTTTATGGATCCTCTTTTGATGGTTGCTTAAGCAACCTTGATCGAGTTTTGCAGAGATGTGAAGAAACTAACCTTGTCTTGAATTGGGAGAAATGCCACTTTATGGTTAATGAAGGTATTGTCTTGGGGCACAAAATTTCTGAAAGAGGCATTGAAGTTGATAAAGCTAAAGTTGATGCTATTGAAAAGATGCCGTGTCCCAAGGACATCAAAGGTATAAGAAGTTTCCTTAGTCATGCCGGTTTTTATAGGAGGTTCATTAAGGACTTCTCAAAAATTTATCGGCCTCTGACTAATTTATTACAAAAAGATATACCATTCGTCTTTGATGATGATTGTGTAGAAGCATTTGAAATACTTAAGAAAGCATTGATCTCTGCACCTATTGTTCAGCCACCTGATTGGAATTTACCTTTTAAAATTATGTGTGATGCTAGTGATTATGCTGTAGGTGCTGTTCTAGGGCAAAGAGTTGATAAGAAATTAAATGATATTCAATATGCTAGTAAAACTCTAGACAATGCCCGGAGAAATTATGCTACTACTGAAAAAGAATTCTTGGCAGTTGTATTTGCTTGTGACAAGTTCAGACCTTATATTGTTGATTCTAAAGTAACTATTCACATGGATCATGCTGCTATTAAATATCTTATGGAAAAGAAAGATGCTAAACCTAGACTTATTAGATGGGTTCTCTTGCTACAAGAATTTGACTTGCATATTATTGATAGAAAGGGAGCTGAGAACCCCGTTGCAGATAACTTGTCTCGGTTAGAAAATGTTCCTGATGACCCACTACCTATTGATGATAGCTTTCCTGATGAATAATTAAATGTCATAAATGCTTCTCACACTGCTCCATGGTATGCTGATTATGATAATTACATTGTTGCTAAATTTATACCACCTAGTTTCACATACCAGCAAAAGAAAAAGTTTTTCTATGATTAACGACATTACTTCTGGGATGACCCACACCTTTATAAAGAAGGAGTAGATGGTGTTATTAGACGTTGTGTACCTGAGCATGAACATGAACAGATCCTATGCAAGTGTCACTCCGAAGCTTATGGAGGACACCACGCTGGAGATAGAACTGCACATAAGGTATTGCAATCCGGTTTTTATTGGCCTACTCTCTTCAAGGATGCCCGTAAGTTTGTCTTATCTTGTGATGAATGTCAAAGAATTGGTAATATTAGTAGACGTCAAGAAATGCCTATGAATTATTCACTTGTTATCGAACCATTTGATGTCTGGGGCTTTGATTATATGGGACCTTTTCCTGCCACTAATGGATATACACATATTTTAGTTGCTGTTGATTACGTTACTAAGTGGGTAGAAGCTATTCCAACTAGTAGTGCTGATCATAACACCTCTATTAAGATGCTTAAAAAATTTATTTTTCCGAGGTTTGGAGTCCCTAGATATTTAATGACTGATGATGGTTCACATTTTATTCATGGTGCTTTCCGTAAAATGCTTGCTAAGTATGATGTTAATCATAGAATTGCATCTCCTTATCACCCACAGCCTAGTGGTCAAGTAGAATTGAGTAATAGAGAACTCAAATTAATTTTGCAAAAGACTGTTAATAGATCTAGAAAGAATTGGTCCAAGAAACTTGATGATGCATTATGGGCCTATAGAACTGCATATAAAAATCCTATGGGTATGTCTCCGTATAAAATGGTTTATGGAAAAGCATGTTACTTACCTCTCGAACTAGAACATAAGGCTTATTGGGCTATTAAAGAGCTCAATTATGATTTCAAACTTGCCGGTGAGAAGAGGTTATTTGACATTAGCTCACTTGATGAATGTAGAACCCAAGCCTATGAGAATGCCAAATTGTTTAAAGAAAAAGTTAAAAGATGGCATGACAAAAGGATATAAAAGTGTGAGTTTAATGTAGGTGATTATGTATTGCTATACAACTCTCGTTTAAGATTTTTTGCAGGAAAACTTCTCTCTAAATGGGAAGGTCCTTACGTTATCAAGGAGGTCTATCGTTCCGGTGCCATAAAAATCAACAACTTCGAAGGCACAAATCCGAAGGTGGTGAATGGCCAAAGAATCAAACATTATATCTCAGGTAATCCTACAAATGTTGAAACCAATGTTATTGAAACCGTAACCCTGAACGAATACATAAGGGACACTTTCCGGAACGTTTCAGACTCAAAAAGGAATAGGTACGTGGTACGGTAAGTAAACCGACTCCAAAACAGTTCTAATGGCAATTTTTCTCTGTTTTGGAATGTTTAGAAAAACAGAAAAATAAGAAGCAGTCTGGGAAGGACACGAGGGCTCCACAAGGGTGGAGGGCGCGCCCCTACCTCGTGGGCACCTCGTGCGCTCTCCGGACTCCGTTTTCTTGCACGTTACTTATTTTGGTCAGTAAAAATTCATTATATAATCTCCCGGAGGTTTTGACTCCTGTATCACGCAAATATCTCCTGTCTTTGTTTCGAGCTGTCTTGCTGCAGATTAGAGCAACATGTCATCCCAGGATTTGGAAGGAGAAAGCTATGTGGCCGATTACCTTGCAGATCCTAAGGTTTATGGGGATGTGGAACATTGTGGTTGGACTACGGAAGAAGAAGAGGACTATGAACCCAAGGGAGGGGAGGAGACGAGCTCAGAAGAAGATGAAGTCCCATTACCTCAACCTGGGGACATGCATGTGGAGTTCAAAAAGTCAAGCCTCCCGGATAGAGTAAAGAAACCTAAGATCGAGTTTATCCTTTTTCGACTCTTGCAGGAAAACAAGCAAGAACTAACCAAAAATATACTGATCCTAGAGCAGGAGATCGATGACCTAAGGGACCAAAATTCTGTCCTCAAGCGCAAATTAAGGAAGAAGCCTACGCCATCAACCACTCCATCTTCTTCACCAACAAAGGTGACATAATCACATGGGTATGGGCACTCCCCTTGGCAACTGCCAAGCTTGGGGGAGTGCCCCGGTATCATATCACCATCACTTTTATCTTTACCGGTTTTCTTAGTTCGATCCTTTTGATAATATTTTGATCTAGTAGAATAAAAGTTTTTAGTATGATCTAGTTTTGAGTTTTGCTTTATGACCCCTCTATGTAATCGAGTCCGTGAGCTATATAATAAAGATTAGTGTTGAGTCAAGGGCTTGATTATTTTGCCATGATCTTGAGTGAATAAAAGAAAAGAGAACAAAATAAAAAGAAACAAAGAGATCATAAGGATCTTATGGAGAGTAATGACTTCACATATAAAGAGTATGATGAATAAAAGTTGTTGAGAGTTGACAAACATAGTTTTGGTCATCATTGCAATTAATAGGAAGTAATAAAGAAAGAGAGGTTCACATATAGATATACTATCTTGGACATCTTTTATGATTGTGAGCACTCATTAAAGTATGACATGCTGAGAGTTGATGTTGGACAAGGAAGACAATGTAATGGGTTATGATTTTTTACATCTGAGATAAATTATATTGTCATGGATCATGCAACATGGTTGAGCTTGCCTTTCCCCCTCATGCTAGCCAAATTCTTTGCACCAAGTAGAGATACTACTTGTGCTTCCAAATACCCTTAAACCCAGTTTTGCCATGAGAGTCCACCATACCTACCTATGGATTGAGTAAGATCCTTCAAGTAAGTTGTCATCGGTGCAAGCAATAAAAATGCTCTCTAAATATGTATGACTTATTAGTGTGGGAGAAAATAAGCTTTATACGATCGTGTGATATGGAAGAAATAAAAGCGACAAACTGCATAATAAAGGTCCATATCACAAGTGGCAATATAAAATGGACGTTCTTTCGCATTAAGATTTTGTGCATCCAACCATAAAAGCGCATGACAACCTCTGCTTCCCTCTGCGAATGGCCTATCTTTTACTTTTATCTCCCACCTTACATAAGAGTCATGGTGATCTCCACCTTTCCTTTTTACATTTTATCTTTTGGAAAGCACAATATGTTGGAAAGATCCTGGTATATATGGCTAATTGGATGTGAGTTTTCATGAACTATTATTGTTGACATTACTCTTGAGGTAAAACGTTGGGAGGCAAAACTATAAGCCCCTATCTTTCTCTGTGTCCGATTAAAACTCCATACCCATAAGTATTGCGTGAGTGTTAGCAATTGTGAAGGACTATATGATGGTTGAGTATGTGGACTTGCTGAAAAGCTCTTATATTGACTCTTTCCTATGTTATGATAAATTGCAATTGCCTCAATGACTGAGATTAGAGTTTGTTGGTTCTCAATGAAGTTTATGATTCATACTTCAAATTGTGATTGAATTATTACTCTAGCATAATAGATCATATGACAATAATTATAGAAGTTGTTGTTCTAAGAATGATCATGATGCCCTCATGTCCGTATTTTATTTTTATCGACACCTCTACCTCTAAACATGTGGACATATTTTTCGATTTCGGCTTTCGCTTGAGGACAAGCGAGGTCTAAGCTTGGGGGAGTTGATACGTCCATTTTGCATCATGCTTTTATATCGATATTTATTGCATTATAGGCAGTTATTACACATTATGTCACAATACTTATGCCTATTCTCTCTTATTTTACAAGGTTTACATAAAGAGGGAGGATGCCGGCATCTGGGATTCTGGGATGGAAAAGGAGCAAATATTAGAGACCTATTCTGCACAGCTCCAAAAGTCCTGAAACTTCATGGAAGTTATTTTCAGAATATATAAAAAATACTGAGCGCAAGAAGTACCAGAGGAGGGCCACTCACCAGCCATGAGGGTGGGGGGCGTGCCCTACCCCCCTGGGTGCACCCCTGCCTCATGGGCTCCCTGGTGGCCCTCCGATGCCCATCTTTTGCTATATGAGGTTTTTCATCTGAGAAAAAATCAGAAGCAAGCTTTTGGGACGAGACTCCGCCGCCACGAGGCGGAACCTTGGCGGAACCAATCTAGGGCTCTGGCGGAGCTGTTCTGCCAGGGAAACTTCCCTCCGGGAGGGGAAACCATCACCATCGTCATCATCAACGATCCTCTCACCGGGAGGGGGTCAATCTCCATCAACATCTTCACCAGCACCATCTCCTCTCAAACCCTAGTTCATCTCTTGTATCCAATTCTTGTCTCTAAGTCTGGGATTGGTACCTGTGGGTTGCTAGTAGTGTTGATTACTCCTTGTAGTTGATGCTAGTTGGTTTAATTGGTGGAAGATCATATGTTCAGATCCTATATGCACATTAATACCCCTCTGTTTATGAACATGAATATGCTTTGTGAGTAGTTACGTTTGTTCCTGAGGACATGGGAGAAGTCTTGCTATTAGTAGTCATGTGAATTTGGTATTCGTTCGATATTTTGATGAGATGTATGTTGTCTCTCCTCTAGTGGTGTTATGTGAACGTCGACTACATGAAAATTCACCATTATTTGGGCCTAGAGGAAGGCATTGGGAAGTAATAAGTAGATGATGGGTTGCTAGAGTGACAGAAGCTTAAACCCTAGTTTATGCATTGCTTCGTAAGGGGCTGATTTGGATCCATATGTTTCATGCTATGCTTAGGTTTACCTTAATACTTTTGTTGTAGTTGTGGATGCTTGCAATAGAGGTTAATCATAAGTGGGATGCTTGTCCAAGTAAGGGCAGCACCCAAGCACCGGTCCACCCACATACAAAATTATCAAAGTACCGAACGCGAATCATATGAATGTGATGAAAACTAGCTTGACTATAATTCTCATGTGTCCTTGGGAGCGCTTTACATCATATAAGAGTTTGTCCAGGCTTGTGCTTTGCTACAAAAAGGATTGGGCCACCTTGCTGCATTTTATTTACATTTGTTACTTGTTGCTCGTTACAAATTATCTTATCACAAAACTATCTATTACCTACAATTTCAGTGCTTGCAGAGAATACCTTGCTGAAAACCGCTTATCATTTCCTTCTCCTCCTCGTTGGGTTCGACACTCTTACTTATCGAAAGGACTATGATAGATCCTCTATACTTGTGGGTCATCAAGACTCTTTTCTGGCGCCGTTGCCGGGGAGTGAAGCGCCATTGGTAGGTGGAATTTGGTAAGGAAAAATTTATGTAGTGTGCTGAAATTTGCTGTCACTTGTTACTATGGAAAGTAATCCTCTGAGAAAAAACCAGAAGCAAGCTTTCGAGACGAGACTCCTCCGCCACGAGGCGGAACCAATCTAGGGCTTTGGTGGAGCTGTTCTACCGGGGAAAATTCCCTCCAGGAGGGGGAAATCATCACCATCGTCATCACCAACGATCCTCTCATCGGGAGGGGGTCAATCTCCATCAACATCTTCACCAGCACCATCTCCTCTCAAACCCTAGTTCATCTCTTGTATCCAATTCTTGTCTCTAAGTCTGGGATTGGTACATGTGGGTTGCTAGTAGTGTTGATTACTCCTTGTAGTTGATGCTAGTTGGTTTAATTGGTGGAAGATCAGATGTTCAGATCCTATATGCACATTAATACCCCTCTGATTATGAACATGAATATGCTTTGTGAGTAGTTACGTTTGTTCCTGAGGACATGGGAGAAGTCTTGTTATTAGTAGTCATGTGAATTTGGTATTCGTTTGATATTTTGATGAGATGTATGTTGTCTCTCCTCTAGTGGTGTTATGTGAACGTCGACTACATGACACTTCACCCTTATTTGGGCCTAGAGGAAGGCATTGGGAAGTAATAAGTAGATGATGGGTTGCTAGAGTGACAGAAGCTTAAACCCTAGTTTATGCGTTGCTTCGTAAGGGGCTGATTTGGATCCATATGTTTCATGCTATGGTTAGGTTTACCTTAATACTTTTGTTGTAGTTGCGGATGCTTGCAATAGAGGTTAATCATAAGTGGGATGCTTGTCCAAGTAAGGGCAGCACCCAAGCACCGGTCCACCCACATACCAAATTATCAAAGTACTGAACGCGAATCATATGAACATGATGAAAATTAGCTTGACGATAATTCCCATGTGTCCTCGGGAGCGCTTTACTTCATATAAGAGTTTGTCTAGGCTTGTCCTTTTCTACAAAAAGGATTGGGCCACCTTTCTGCACTTTATTTACATTTGTTACTTTTTGCTCGTTACAAATTATCTTATCACAAAACTATCTATTACCTACAATTTCAGTGCTTGCAGAGAATACCTTGCTGAAAACCGCTTATCATTTCCTTCTGCTCCTCGTTGGGTTCGACACTCTTACTTATCGAAAGGACTACGATAGATCCCCTATACTTGTGGGTGATCAATCCCCAAGCTTAGGATTTTGGTTTTCCTTAAATTTTACCTTGGGCATCACCAAGCTTAGGCTCTTGCCACTCCTTATTCCAAAATCCATCAAATCTTTACCCAAAACTTGAAAACTTCACAACACAAAACTCAACAGAAAATCTCATGAGCTCCATTAGTATAAAAAAACAAACCACCACTTCAAGGTACTGTAATGAACTCCTTATTTGTTTATATTGGTGTTAAACCTACTGTATTCCAACTTCTCTATGGTTCATACCCCCCGATACTAGCCATAGATTCATCAAAATAAGCAAACAACACACGAAAAACAGAATCTGTCAAAAACAGAACAGTCTATAGTAATCTATAAGTTTCGAATACTTTTATAACCCCAAAAATTATGAAATAAATGGATGGACGTGAGGAATTTGTCTACTAATCATCTTCATAAAGAATCAACCTAATCGCACTCCCCAGTAAAAAATGGCAGCAAATCTCGTGAGCGCTAAAGTTTCTGTTTTTTACAGCAAGATCGCAAAGACTTCCCCCAAGTCTTCCCAAAGGTTATACTTGGCACAAACACTAATTAAAAAACATAAAACCACATTTGAACATAAGCTACATGAATTATTTATTACTAAACAGGAATAAAAAACAAGAAACAAAAATAAAATTGGGTTGCCTCCCAACAAGCGCTATCGTTTAACGCTCCTAGCTAGGCATAAAAAGAAGAACAGATCTAGGTATTGTCATCTTTGGTATGCAATCCATAGGTGTCTCTCATAATAGATTCATAGGATAATTTAATTTTCTTCCTAGGAAAGTGTTTCATGCCTTTCTTTAACAGAAATTAGAATCTAATATTTCCTTCTTTCATATCAACAATTGCACCAATCGTTCTAAGGAAAAGTCTACCAAGAATAATATGACATGTAGGATTGCAATCTATATCAAGAACAATGAAATCTACGGGCACATAATTCCTATTTGCAACAATAAGAACATCAACTTTAAAGAACAATCATCAAATTCACGAAAACCTAACATATCACACAAAGTTTTCGGAATCATGGAAACACTAGCACCCAAATCACATAAAGCAAAGCATTCATGATCTTTAATTTTAATTTTAATAGTAGATTCCCACTCATCATAAAGTTTTCTAGGGATAGAAACTTCTAATTCAAGCTTTTCTTCATAAGATTGCATTAAAGCATCAACGATATGTTTGGTAAAAGCTTTATTTTGATCATAAGCATGAGGAGAATTTAACACGGATTGCAACAAGGAAATACAATCTATCAAAGAGAAATTATCATAATTAAATTCCTTGAAATCCAAAATAGTGGGTTCATTGATATGTAAAGTTTTGACCTCCTCAATCCCACTTTTACCAATTTTTGCATCAAGATCTAAAATCTCGGAATCATTGGGATGCCTTTTAACTAAAGTTGACTCATCTCCAGTCCCATCATTATCAAGATCCATATTGCAAAACAAAGATTTAATAGGAGACACATCAATCACTTTTAGATCTTCATCCTTATTATCGTGAAAACTAGAAGAACACGCTTTTATAAAGCAATCTTTTTTTGCACGCATCCTAGCGGTTCTTTCTTTGCACTCATCAATGGAAATTCTCATGGCTTTGAGAGACTCATTGATATCATGCTTAGGTGGAATAGATCTAAGTTTCAAAGAATCAACATCAAGAGAAATTCTATCCACGTTCCTAGCCAACTCATCAATCTTAGGCAATTTTTCTTCAAGCAAAGCATTAAAATTCTTTTATGAAATCATAAATTCTTTAACACTAGTCTCAAAATAAGAGGGCATATTATTAAAATTTCCATAAGAGTTGTTGTAGTAATCACCATAATTATTAGAGGAATTACTAGGAAACGACCTAGGATTAAAGTTTCCTCTATACGCGTTGTTACCAAAATTGTTCCTACCAACAAAATTCACATCCATAGATTCATTATTATTATCAATCAAATTAGATAAAGGCATATAATTAGGACCAGAAGAAACACTCTTATTAGCAAACAATTTCATAAGTTAATCCATCTTTCCACTCAAACCATTAATTTCTTCTATAGCATGAACCTTTTTACTAGTAGATCTTTCAGTGTGCCATTGAGAATAATTAACTATAATATCATCTAGGAGTTTAGTAGCTTCTCCTAAAGTGATTTCCATAAAAGTGCCTCCCACGGCCGAATCTAAAAGATTTCTAGAAGCAAAATTCAATCCAGCATAATTTTTTTGTATGACCATCCATAAATTCAAACCATGTGTAGGGTAATTACGTATCATTAATTTCATCCTCTCCCAAGCTTGTGCAACATGCTCATGATCAAGTTGCTCAAAATTCATAATATTGTTTCTAAGAGAGATGATCTTAGCAGGAGGAAAATACTTAGAGATAAAAGCATCTTTGCACTTATTGCATGAATCAATACTATTTTTAGGCAAAGACGAAAACCAGGTTTTAGCACGATCTCTAAGAGAAAACGGAAATAGCTTCAATTTAACAATATCATTATCCACATCTTTCTTCTTTTGCATATCACACAAATGAACAAAGCTGTTCAGATGGGTAGCGGCATCTTCACTAGGAAGGCCAAAAAATGGATCTTTCATGACAAGATTCAGCAAAGCAGTATTAATTTCACAAGATTCAACATCGGTAAGAGGAGCAATCGAAGTGCTAAGAAAATCATTATTGTTGGTATTGGAAAAGTCACACAATTTAGTATTGTCTTGAGCCATCGTAATAAACAATCCAACACATAAGCAAATAAGAGGCAAGCAAAAAGAGACGAACGGAAAAGAGGCGAGCGGAAAAGAGGGCGAATAAAACGGCAAGGGTGAAGTGGGGGAGAGGAAAACGAGAGGCAAATGGCAAATAATGTAATGCGAGGGATAAGAGTTTGTGATGGGTACTTGGTATGTCTTGACTTGTGCGTAGATCTCCCCGGCAACGGCGCCAGAAATGGCCTGTTGCCGGGAGATCAAATCTTGACTTGACTTGGTGTAACCTCCCCGGCAACTGCGCCAGAAGTCCTTCTTGCTACCTCTTGAGCATGCGTTGGTTTTACCTTGAAGAGGAAAGGGTGATGCAGCAAAGTAGCCTAAGTATTTCCCTCAATTTTTCAGAACCAAGGTCTCAATCCAGTAGGAGATTACACGCAAGTCGCCTAGTACCTGCACAAACAAACAAGAACCTCACAACAAACGCGATAAAGGGGTTGTCAATCCCTACACGGTCACTTTTGAAAGTGAGATTTGATAGAGATAATAAGATAAATATTTTTGGTATTTTTATGATATAGATTGGAAAATAAAGATTGCAAAATAAACAGCGCCAGAAATAGCTACTTGACGGGAGATTAATATAATGGAGAATAGACCCGTGGGCCATAGCTTTCACTAGTGGCTTCTCTCAAGATAGCAAATTCTACGGTGGGTGAAGAAATTACTGTCAAGCGATTGATAGAAAAGCGAATAATTATGAGAATATCTAGGCATGATCATGTATGTAGGCATCACGTCAGCGACAAGTAGACTGAAATGATACTGCATCTACTACTATTACTCCACACATCGACCGTTATCCAACATGCATCTAGAGTATTAAGTTCATAAGAACAGAGTAACGCATTAGGCAAGATGACATGATGTAGAGGGATAAACTCAAGCAATATGATATAAACCCCATATTTTTATCCTCGATGGCAACAATACAATACATGCCTTGCTGCCCCTACTGTCACTGGGAAAGGACACCACAAGATTGAACCCAAAGCTAAGCACTTCTCCCATTGCAAGAAAGATCAATCTAGTAGGCCAAACCAAACTGATAATTCGAAGAGACTTGCAAAGATATTTAAATCATGCATAAAAGAATTCAGAGAAGAATCAAATACTGTTCATAGATAATCTTGACCATAAACCCACAATTCATCGAATCTCGACAAACACACCGCAAAATGAATTACATCAAATAGATCTCTAAGAGAATCAAGGAGAACTTTGTATTGAGATCCAAAGAGAGAGAAGAAGCCATATACCTAATAACTATGGACCCGAAGGTCTGTGATAAACTACTCACACATCATCGAAGAGGTTATGGTGTTGATGTAGAAGCCCTCCGTGATCGATTCCCCCTCCGACGGAGCGCCGAAAAGGGCCCCAAGATGGGATCTCTTGGGTACAGAAGGTTGCGGCGGTGGAAATAGGGTTTCGTGGTGCTCCTGGATGTTTTCGGGGTATATGGGTATATATAGGAGGAAGAAGTACGTCGGTGGAAATGCGAGGGGCCCACGAGGGTGGGGGGCGCGCCCTCCTGCCTCGTGGCCTCCTCGCTTCTTTCTTGACGTCCACTCCAAGTCTCTTGGATCACGTTTGTTCCAAAAATAACTCTCCCGAAGGTTTCATTCCGTTTGGATTCTGTTTGATATTCCTTTTCGGCAAAACACTGAAATAGGCAAAAAACAGCAATTTGCACCGGGCCTTTGGTTAGTAGGTTAGTCCCAAAAATAATATAAAAAAGTATATTAAAGCCCATTAAACATCCAAAACAGATAATATAATAGCATGGAACAATCAAAAATTATAGATACGTTTGAGACATATCAGGGAGCGCCTCCCCGGAGCCGGAGCAGGCGGGGTGGGTCGGGCACCCTCGTTGATGACGAGAGCGCCACTGTGGGTGCGGCGACCGAGCGGCGTCTCCTCCGGCTCAGGCTTGATGGGGCAGAGCGCGGCCAGCGAGCTAGAGCCCGACGACGAGGACGACCCCAACTCCATCCGCCGCGACATCCAGGAGCTACCGTGGCGGCGAGAGAAGGACGGCCGCGGCGGGTACTCGAGGCGCGGCACGTTGTCGCACTCGATGTGGTCGAGGACGACCTCGAGGGTGCGGCCGGGCACGCCCCACCACTCGCGCCGCCCATCGGCGTTGTGGCGCCCCCGCGGGATGACACCGTTGGTGGAGGCGATCCGCTCCTCGCGGCGGCGTTGGAAGTACATGGTCCAGAGGGTGTGGCTGTCGGCGGCGTAGCGCGGCTCGTTCCGCCGCTTATCCGTCAGGGACGAGCGGGCGCGGGCGATCTCAGCCCGCCGCGCCGCCCCTTTAGGCACCGGTGGCACCGGGACGCCGCCGGTGCTCAGCCTCCACGTCCCCGGCACCCGCATGTCCGGGGCGCCGGGTACTCCGCCTCGTACAACAGCCGCGCCTCTGCCTCTTGGGGGTGGCGGCGGCCGAAGCCGTTCGCCGCCGCGCCATCACCTGGGTACCTCTCAGCCATCTTTCTCGTCGGCGAGAAGAGGGGAGTATCGCTATCTACGCCGGGGAGGAGGGAAAATGAGAGCTGTGGCGTCCACCGGCGGGGAGGTTGCCTTTTATAGCCATCACGGGGCGGCGACGGCCTGCATGCCGGGTGACGCATTCACGCGCGTTCACTGCGCCGCCCGTGAGGCATCAATGGAGGCTGATCGGCATGGTACACTACAAGGATTCAGGTCTATTGCAACAAAATTGTTCGTTGCAATACATACTGATTTGTGGCGATAAGTACTTATTGCCACGAAACAGCATTCGTTGGCAGCCGTTGCGACTGGACGCATGGTAATAGGTTATTGCCACAAAAAAGCAACTGTGGCAATAAAGTATGCTATTGCAACAGCCATGTGGGGAGTCGCCACATGTTTTCCCGTGGCAACACTCATCTGATGCCACAATTTATTTTGTGGAGATAGCTTTAATGCAACATGTAATGAATCATGGCGACTAATAGCTCGTGGCAATAGACATTTGTGGCAACAACCTATGCCAACGATCCTCGTTTCGTGGTGCATACTGTTCGGTGGCAATAGTCAATTGTGGCAATAAACTATGGCAACAATCCTTGTTTTCATGGCATTAGGCATTTTGCCACGAACCGCTACACTTGTGGCATTAAATTATGGCAACAAATATTCCAGTCGTCGTAACAGGAAATTGCAACAAACTAGTTTTGGCGGTGATAAATAGGTATCACAACAGGTGAAATGTTTGTAGCGAGAAACTATTGCGACAATTTAAATTTTTGTGGAGCTAACAAGTGGCAACCAAAAGTGGGTTGTGGCAACAGCCTATTGCAACCTAAAAAAATACAAGCATTCAATTACAATATTCAAAATCATACATATAACATGTAGATTCATAAAATTCATAATTCTGATAGCAAATATCCATCAAATGAAACTCAAATGTAATTTAGCCATCCTAATCAACTGCCAAGACTAAATTGTTCGTGCTCTAGAGTCCACTCGAGCTAGTTCTTTGGATCCTGCAATCAAGAAATTAAAAAAAATAGTTCTAGTTAATGAGTCCAACATAACATACGCCATACAATTATTCCAGCCCCATTGTTAAAAGGAACCGTCGCCAGACTAGGGGATCAGAACAATTTTACAAGTGTAAATGTCTAAAGCATAAGCACAAGTACATGTACTAAAATCTTTCACTATTGATTTAAGTTGTGGATCAATCTATAGTTTCAGTTAAGTTCATGTCCCTAGCTAGCACACTCATTTTTTTAAGTTGTGACTCGATGCAGCAACAATGCATGGTGAAAGAGAAGACGCGGCTAGCTAATTATGAAGGCCAATCACATGCTCACTTGAAAGTGGACCATGAGTTTCAGGTTCTTTGTTTTCAACATCTTAAACGTGCTTTGTCCTAAAAACGAAAAGAACAATTATAGGTGCGGTAACCACTGTCAATTGCTTTGGATTCATGCAAAAAAAGTCTGGGCAAACATAGAACCACGCCTCATGGTGAAAAGTAAACATATTGCATGTCAAAAGACAAAGTTGTACTAGAGGAGCGTCAATTAATTTGGATTGGAGGAGCAGATATAATGTTACCTTGAACTTATCCGCAGAACCAGCTTCTGCATAAGCCTCAGCAGCTTTGGAGGCAGGTTCTTGTAGACCAAGGACTGGGCAACGAGGGTCGTCAGCACCTGCATCGTAATCGATAAATGAAGCTCCAGCCGCAAGAAAAATGCTGAATTAACATTAATTTTTAAACGAAGGGTTAACAACAGTTCTGGCTCAACCATAAAATCATAAAACAAAAATATATACTGAAGACTGGAAGCCCAGCCCTGACAAGAGCTCATTGAACTCATAAAAGAGAAGTGAGATACTTTTTAATATGTTGGGTCGTGCAATAACTATTGGACGAAGCAGAAGCACTCAATAAGAAATATGATTGGTTTTACCATTTAGGAGGAGTGGACATGGTGCAATCAGAGGAACTGAGTAGGGAGCATCAAACTGTTAAGCCATAGAAGGTGCTATCTTGTCCCAAACCTGGTAAAAATATGTCAATACACGATCGTCAAACATTTACAATGGAACAATCAGAAATAAATGTCAAATAAATCAGATAGTCACCTTTTTCACAACCTCTGCATCTATTTCACTCTTCCCTGAATCAATTCTTGCTTCTACAGGAAAGACAAAACAACATAGATACTTATATGTAAATGTTCTGAACTGATACAATATATTCAGCTGTGATCTATATTTTTCAATGGTGTGTGCCCAATCTTAAAGAGGATGCATGGTATCTAACCTTCAAATAAATGCTTAATGCTATCAACTCTAGCTTGCCACATGTCATTATCTACTGCCCATTGAAATCCCTGTAGCCACCACAAAGAGCAGTGCTTTACTTACATGGGACAAATCACAAAACTATGTGCACCCATAAATTACTGCTGTGTGTACCTGAACACCAATTATTGGAAGAACAACATTGTACCGTGTATCCACAAAAGCAGCAAAGCATGCATGCATTCCTGTATTCAGCTCCAAATAAAAAGGATAAATTTTCTAAAAGTGAAGTCTATGTATTAATTCAGTATCATGATGCAATCATGATCTATAATACCTCCGAGTGATTAACCCGCAATCCCTATCCTAGAGGTATCGACATCGTCCCTTGCACTAACATAATCTCCAAGCTTTATCAAGTCCCACACCTGCACATGTTCCTCACTCAGTATCGCAAAAAAACAGGCACAACATGTTTTGAAGTATGATATACCAGGTCATACCATAGAAGACAATCATAAGGAGAGAACCAGACCAAAAGAATAAATCCAGAATTCAACTGAAGTGCCAACCCAGATAGTGTAGTTATGGCACCAGTACAGCTGGACTAACACCAAAAACAGTGGTAATCCAGAGCTAATACTTAATCAGAAATAATTCCAATGCAATCCCTTGTTAACCTTCTCAAGCTGCCTCCGCAAGGCCGCTCTGTAACTCATCAAGATATCACCACCACTATGTGCTAGCTTTGCTTCCTTTCGTAGGATTCAAGAACAGATTCACATACATCTCTCATCATTTTAAGTGCAGCTGGCTTATCAGTCACATTATTAAAGCCTAACTTCTCAATGAGCTGCTACAAAGACAACACGCCGGCAATAGCAGATATTCTTCATACCATTGTTGCTTCACAAATAAAATAAATATTGGTACTTTTTGGTTTGATTAGTACTCATACGCATACAGTTGCAGAATTATGTAGAGCAGACGTGAATACTAACATCTCATATTGAACTCCTCGTGGCCTTCTAGCTCTGGGTGTCACCATCACGATCACCCATCGTCTTCATCATCCGACATCTTCACAATAAAATCAGAGTAAGAAACATTGTAGTCATGAACTACATTATGCGAAATTATCAAAAACAAGAGATACTACATTAGCAGTGCATGGCTCCTCCATGGCCGCCCGGAGGAGGGGAGCCAGGTGACGCCCGCTGGCTCGACTTCGCCCAAACGTAGACGCCGCCAAGGGAGGGCGCACTGGCTGGGGTTCGCGGTGGGCAGCACGGGGAGCGGGGCGCTCCGAGGGATGTCGCCCTGTGACGCAGTGGACGAGGCGAGCGGGCGGCGCGCTCGCGAGTATCCCGCAACGGACGAGGGGCGGCGGCCATGGGCCGGGGTCTCTGGCAGCGGGCGAGAGCGACGGCCTCTGACAGCGGGCGGGATCGCGCGGGTGTCGGGCAGCCGACGGGGCGTGCGGTGGCGAGCGGGCATGGCCGAGGACACGGAGACGCGGCCCGCATCGGAGGGTCCGGAGGAGAGGGAGGAGGGCGAGATCAAGGACGACGACTCCTCGTCGGCGGCACCGCGCGGCACGCTGGGCAAACGCCGCATCCGCTGGACGACGCTAGGATTTCTGGACGTTCTAGGATGGGAGGAGATCGGGAGAAAGAACAACCTGAACCAGGGACGAGAGCTCCAGATCTAATCGCCGGTGAAGACGCGTGTGATTTGGTTTAGAATAGTAATCGTGGGTCGTTAGGAAGGGTCTTTAGCGGCAAGATAAATACTCTAATTTTTTGGTGGGAACACAAAATATTGGCGCAAACTACAGTAAACCAAAATTATGTGGTGGGAAAATAATTTTTTTGGAGGGAATGTTTAGAATAATGAAATAACTTGGAAAAAATAATATTTCAAAGCAATATGAGATATATATGTTGCTAAATCGTCTCACGATCGTCATCTTCCCTCCGAACTAGATCGCGAGATTCCTGATGAAATCGTCCCATGTCCGTCATCTTCCCTAAGTCCGGCGGTAGGCGGCATGCGGGAAGCCCGCATCCATGGCCGGTGGAGAGGCTCGAGCTCGCGGGCGAAGGTCGGGTAGAGGGATAACGGAACTGCTTGGTCAGCACCGAGGATGGAGGAAGCGGGCGACGGGAGCCATGGTCGACCAGGAGCGGCGTGCAAGGTCAAAGGGGCGGCTCACCAGCCGGGGCTTGCCGCCCAGGTCAGGACGGCACGAGCTGCAGCCTGGTAGGGGTGGCCATCGCGCAAAAGTAGGGTCGCGACCGGTGCTAGCGCGTTGTCGCCGGACGACCCGGTTGTAGGTACAACCAGGTTTGCACTACAATTTCAAGAATCATCAGCAAAAACTTGGCTAGTTTTGAACTACAACTCACAGAAACCTCAAGTGGCCCTCGCTTTAAAACTACTAGGTAATACTCTTGCCTTGGAACACAAGTACAAATGGGATGGGTTGGTGAGACGGTCGATTTATACCAGTCTCGATCTCACATTTTGATCTTGAGATGGGGTGATCTCAACATCTTTCATCTTACCAAATAGTCCATGGACGGTTCCTCCGCGCCAGAGTAGGTCCAACATAATCATGTCATTTTTGTTTCAACGAAAAACATAAAAATTCAACTATGTATATTAACAACCAATCCAATTTCGTTTTGAGATCTGTTGTGTGAGCAACGTGTTGTTTCATCATGGATCTACAATTGTGTATCTTTGTTTACTCCCTAGTTGCCATGACAAAATTGAAACTTGGGATATATGTCAAATATTTGTGCCCTTGGCCGTCAGATCCGTCCTGCATCGGATACACGCACGAGGGGGTGAAGGGGCCTTGGCGACGCTGCCGCTGGCCCGGCTTCACCCGGTCACGCCCTCTGGCAGCGACAGGGGAGGGGAGGAGCAGACGGCAGGGCACTGGGAGGTCTCTAGGGATCCCTCCCGTCGTCGTCCGCAGCTCGCGCCACCTGGTGCTTGGGACCACGGATCCGGTGAGATAGCCGCCGCTACCAAGACCCAGCACACCCCACCACCGGAGGCCACATCCGTGTCATCCACCTCCCAACGTAACCGCTAGGAAGCCGGATCGCGCTATCGCGACCCACCGCATCGCGACACCCTTATCCGTCAGATCCGTCCGGCATCGGATCCATCCACAAGGGGGTGAAGTAGCCCTGCCGCCGACGTCCTTGTTGGAATATCATGGTTTAGTTGCTATATCCACTTCTACTCGTATAATTGATGCTACTGTTGTAGTTTAATTTAAAAAAATCATCAAATTTGAAAAGAGTTCTTCAAATTTTAAAAAAAGTTAATCAATTTTAAAAAGTTCATTTATTTCGAAAAAATTTCATTCGTTTTTTAAAAAAGTTCATCAAATTTTAAAAAAGGTTCATTTATTTTTTGAAAGTTCACAAATTAGAAAAAAAATCATCAATTCTGAAAAAATCTTCACGAATTTGAGTAAAAGTGATGGATTAAAAAAAAGATTCATCAGTTTTAAAAAAAGTTCATAAATTTGAAAGGAATCCGCACATTTAGGAAAAATGATAAAGGAAGAAAAAAACAGAAATACAGAATAAAAACGGCAGGAGAAAAAACACGAAATAACAGAACAAATAAAAGAAGTAAAAAAAAGCATGTATATCACAACCGATGGGATAGCCTAGTGGTTTGTGTTCTTTTCTTTTGTACGGAGATATCATCGGATCGATCTTGTCAGCTGCACTTTTTCGTGAGTTTGACAAAAAGAAATACAAAATTATACAACTATGACCGGATTGATCCTGTCAGCTGCACTTTTTTTGTGATTTTGATGAAAAGAAATACAAACTTATACAAAATTATAATACAAAAAAAAAACAGATACAAAAAAACGCAGCGGACCAAAGTATACAAACATATACGTCTGCTATTTCAAACAAACGACGCAATGGAGCAAAGGCAACTTGAGGAATGGGCGCACTCTGCGCTTCTGCGCTGGGCCGGCCCATGTAAGGTGAGCCCTTCCTCGAGCGCAGTTAACTGGCTTCGGTCGTCCCCCCCTCCGACGGTTGACTTTTCCAAAAAAAAAAAAAAAAGAGAAAAAACCGCAAAAAGATAAAAAAATAGTGATTTTAAAAAGTTCACGGTTTTTTAAAAAAATGTTTACATGAAACTGAAAAAAAGTTCACCAATTTGAAAAAATGTCATCCGAAAATAGAAAATTTTTCAAATTTGAACAAAATGTCATCTAATTTTTTAAAAAAATTTCCAATTATTTCCAAAAAAAAGTTCATTTGAATTAAATAAAGTTCATCTCAATTTGTAAAAAAGTTTCACAAGAAAATGAAAAAAGTTCATTATGTTTAAAGAAATGTTCGTTGTTCTTTTTTGGAAAAATAAACAACAATATGAAATAAAGAAAAAGGAAATAACCAAAAACTAAACTAAACAGAAAGAATTAAAAAAACCCGGCTTCAGCGAACTGGAATAAAGATAAGACGTCCAAAAACGGGGAATACGGCGCACCAAGCAGTGAAGTACTCCAATTGGTTGCGCAGGTAAGTGGCGGAAGAAAGAGAGTTCTTCGAGTCGGAATCTTCATTGTCGTTACTTTTTTGGAAATTAACTGAAAATGACATAAACATGTAAAAATGGGGCTGCCCATGAAGGAGCGACGGGTGTGCGCCCTATGACTGTAAATGGTGACGTTTAGGGAATGTGGTTCTTGCGCGTTTTCAATCCCTTTTATTTTACCCGAAGTTTTGCAATTAACTTAATGGTATAAAAGAATATATATGCTCCCGTAAGTACTAAAGAACTAACTCATGTAGTGGCGTATGGTCAGAGTGCTTGAGGCAGTAAGCGGCCTCTCCAGGTTCAAATCCCAAGCAGGAGCCACTTGCCTTTGTTTTGGTAAATTTTCTTTTTTTGGGAAGACTCCTTTTGGCAAATAGGGGATATACATGTTATTAAAATAGTAAAAAAACTAAGTTTTTTTCGTAAAAGAACATGCCATGTTAGCAACCTAACAGGCGGCCCCAATGGTTCAGATACATCATCAATACGCTGTTATATGCAAGTTTAGATCATTTTAACAAGACTGCCCCAGACATGATACTGACACAATAAAAAATTACAAAAAGTGGTACAATCTGCATGTTACTTGCCCCAGTTGTTGATACTTCCATTCAATTAACTCACTAAGAATTAACTCATGTAAGTGGCGCAGGCGGTCAGAGTGCTTGAGCCGTAAGCGGCCTCTCTAGGTTCAAATCCCCGGCAGGAGTACTTGCGTTTGGTTTTTGTAAATTTTCTTCTTGGGAAAGACTCTTTTTTGGCAGTAGGGGATATACATTGTTATATTAAATAGTAAAAAACTAAGGGGTTTTCTCGTAAAAAGAACATGCCATGTTAGCACCCTAACAGGCGGGCCCCAAAATGGTCAGATACAATCACCAATACGCTGTTATACGCAAATTTAGATCATTTCCGTAACAGACTGCCCCAAACATGATACTGACATGTAAAAATTAACAAAAAGTGTACCAATCTGCACGTAACTGCCCCAGTTGTGAATACTTCCATGGCAATTAACTCCATTTCCGATTTCCATATGACAAGTCCCTGTTTCGGCAGAAAACACCTAGTTTTAAAATGGCAACAACCTTGACCATTTCAATTCCAAATTTAACAAATTAAATATATATTTCTATCAAGAAAGTGTGTCCTATCCATTCATAAACTTTTTCCACTGTTTTGATTAATTGAAATTGGTGCAATTAAAATAATTACTCCTTAAAGCTTGCAAAAATCATAGCTTAATATCTATAAATTTGAATAATATATTTTTCACTGTTTTACTTGTAACTAATGCAACGGCACACTGATGTTGCAATATATTTCCGAATATTACCACAAATAGTTATTCTGTTGAAATACCTCGTCTCCATTACACCAAATTTTCTTCTTTGGGAAGACTCTTTTTTGGCAAATAGGAAATATACATGTTATCAAATAGTAAAAACTAAGGGTTTTTTTAAAGAACATGCCATGTTAGCACCTAACAGGCGGGCCCCTATGGTCAGATACATCATCAATACGTTGTTATATACAGTTTAGATCATTTCGTAACAGACTGCCCCAGACATGATACTGACACGTAAAAATTACAAAAAGTAGTACCAATCTGCACGTACTGCCCCAGTTGTGATACTTCCATGCAATTAACTCACTAAGAACTAACTCATGTAGTGGCGCAGCGGTCAGAGTGCTTGAGCCATAAGCGGCCTCTCCAGGTTCAAATCCCGGCAGGAGCACTTGCGTTTGGTTTTTGTAAATTTTTTTCTTCGGGAAGACTCTTTTTTGGCAAATAGGGGATATACATGTTATTAAATAGTAAAAACTAAGGTTTTTTTTCGTAAAAGAACATGCCATGTTAGCACCTAACAGGCGGGCCCCAATGGTCAGATACATCATCAATACGCTGTTATACGCAGTTTAGATCATTTCGTAACAGAGTGCCCCAAACATGATACTGACATGTAAAAGTTACAAAAAGTGGTACCAATCTGCACGTACTGCCCCAGTTGTTATACTTCCATGCAATTAACTCATTTTCGATTTCTATATGACAAGTCCCTGTTTTGGTAGAAAACACCCTAGTTTTAAAATGGCAACAACTTGGCCATTTCAAATCCAAATTTAACAAATTAAATATATATTCCTATCAAGAAAGAGTCTCCTATCCATTTATAAACTTTTTCCATTGTTTTGATTAATTGAAATTGGTGCAATTAAAATAATTACTCCTTAAAGGTTGCAAAAATCATAACTTATTATCTATAAATTTGAATAATATATTCTTTCACTGTTTTACTTGTAACTAATGCAATGGCACACTATGTTGCAATATATTTCCGAATATTACCACAAATAGTTATTCTGTTGAAATACCTGGTCTCCATTACAACAAATTGGCTGTCTCGCGCAACGGAATTTGTTTGTCGCAATATCTCTACCATATTGCAACGCCGATGTAGTTTTTTGCAATAGTTAGCCACTTTTTGCAACAATATTTGTAACTAATGCAACTTTACACCGATGTTGCAATATCTTTTCGAATATTGCCACAAATAGTTATTCTGTTGAAATACCTAGTCTCTATTACAACAAAATGACTGCGCTCACGCAACGAAATTTGTTTGTCGCAATACCGCTACCATATTGCAACACCGATACAGTTTGTTGCAATATGAGGCCAGTATTGCAACAAAGTTAGTATTTATCGCGACGAAACTAAGTTACGGCAATATGTGCCGCCTATTACCACAACCGGAGAACTTGTGGTAATATTGCGCTTTATTGCAACAAATCGTAGTTGTAGCAATAAATTTTGTTGCAATAGACTGGAATCCTTGTAGTGGTAGCGCGACAGCCTTCGCACTGATTCCTGCGGGAACCGAGGCGATGAGGGCGACGAAGCGGCGTCTCGCTGACTCGGCGGGTCCATATGCTTTCGGGCCAAAACCACTCGCCCTGGCGCCCCCGAGCGCCCCCAGCGTGCCGGGTTCGGCCTGGGTCCGCCGGCGCCAATTTCGGCCCAAACCAGCGAAAACGGGCTCCTCGGGGCGCGACTGGGTCGATTTTTGGGCGCCGGCGCCAAAAAATTGCCTGGGGAGGGCCTGTTGGGGGCGCGGCTGGAGATGCTCTTAAACTGCAGGTTACACTCACTATTGGTTTAGTGTCCAAACAGTTGAGAAAAAGGGTTCCCCCTCGCTTTAGATTATAAAGCAACGTCCAACCGATACAACCAGCTTGCTGGGGCCGCAGCACAAACAAGCCCAAAATAAAAAGGAGAGAAAGAAAAAAAAACAAATGCCGATGCCGACAGCTCAACTAAGCAAAGATGACTGACACCCGCTGCACCCACCGGAGAAGAACCACCGCCCGCCAAAGACTCTGAAGCCTCGCGTACCAAGCAACATCTTCAAGAAGAAATGCGACGACGACACCGCTACTGCCCGGACAAGTCCTAGACAAGTCCTAGGGTTTCCCTCGGTACACGGATGGCAGTGGGGAAGGGGGTATCACCGACGCCCCTCAAGACGGTCCGGCAACGCCCACGGGCGGAGCCGTGCCGGTGGCGAACAAGCCGCCAGAGATTTCTCCCGCCCCGAAACCACCACCGCCACCTCAGACAATCGGAAGCGCACCGCCCAATATGCCGCCCACCAGCCTGTGCCACCACGGATACCGCACCATCTTCACCGTTTTGCTGAGGCCACCAACATGAGATCTGAAGGTAGGACGAGAAGAAACCGGGCTAGGAGGCAACCACACCGCAGCCGACAGGAGGGAACAACCTCCACCGCCGCACGAACATGGCGACAGGGACTTGCCAGGCCACCACCGGCCCGGCCGGACCCCAACGGGTCCGAACAGTCCTTACAGCCACTCTGCAGCACGCCGGCCGCCGGAGCCACCACCACCGTAGCCATGATCCCTTCGTTACACCACCAGGGAGCCACGCCATCGCGACCGGACCGCAGGCCCACCCAGCCCAGATGGGGCCCAAAAGGGCCCAGATCTGGGCCCAGCCGGCGCCGCCGGCCAGCCGCCCACCGCGCCGCCCCGCAGCCAACGGCCACGCCGCCGCATCGAGGGCACCCGAGGCCCGCAGGACGCCGCCGCCGAGCCCCACCGCCGCCAGCCGAGCAGCACTGTCGCTGGGTAGGAGGGAGCCCCGACTCTCCCTCCCGGCGCGCGGGGAAGGGACGTCCGCCGGCGCCGGCGCCACCCGGGCACGCTGGAGGCCGCAGCCGACGGCGACGAAGGGGGATGAGGGAGGAGGAGGACCGAGACGGGAAGGAGGGCAGTGGGGCGCTCCGCCGCCTCGGGGGGGGGGGCGGGGGTGGCTGGAGCGCCGGGGGAGGGGGAGGGGCAGAGGGGGGGGGGGGCCCCGGGGGCGCGCCCGAGGCGGCCGACGCTGGTGGGAGGGGGCGAGGACGGCCGGCGGCGGGGGGAGGAACCCTAGCTCGGGTCGCGGGTCGCGGGTCGCGGGAGCGAGGCCCGTAGTCCTACAATGGATCAACGCCGAGTGTCCAAACAGTTTCATGTTGTTAAACGTAGGATTTGTGGGAACTGGCTCAACCCTCTAGGGGTGGCCTATCACATATATTTATAAGGTTACACAATATACAGATTACACAGTTGGGCTACGTTATAAAGTTTAACACCCTCCCTCAATCTCAACTCACTCCTGATGAATCTAGAAGGTTGAGATTGCACCTACAGACCTCGAACATGGGAGAAGGTAGAGGCTTGGTGAAGATGTCTGCAAGTTGATCCTTCGAGGAGATAAACTTGATTTGTAGTACCTTCTGTGCAACACGTTCCCTCACAAAATGATAGTCAATCTCAATATGTTTGGTTCGTGCATGGAACACCGGGTTTGTCGAAAGGAATGTAGCACCGATGTTGTCACACCAAAGAACCGGAGGATGTGACTGGGAGATTCCCAGCTCTCGAATCAAAGACTCAATCCAGATAAGCTCAGCAGTCGCATTGGCAACAGCTTTGTACTCGGCTTCCGTGCTGCTATGAGAAACAGTGACTTGCTTGCGTGCACTCCAGGCGATCAAATTTGGACCCAAAAATACATCATATCCCCCCGTGGATCGCCTGTCATCCGAACACCCAGCCCAATCAACATCTGAGAATGTAGATAGAACAGCAGAGGAACTAGGTCGCAGATGAAGACCATAGGAGACAGTGAGACGCACATAATGAAGAATGCGCTTCACAGCAGACCAGTACACATCAGTAGGGGCATGAAGATACTGACACACCCTGTTAACCTCAAAGGAAAGATCAGGGCGTGTGATAGTCAGATACTGCAAGCCACCAACAATACTTCGATACTCCATAGCATCCGTAGGAGACAAAATAGTACCAGCAGTAGCCGAGAGCTTATCAGTAGAGGACATGGGCGTGGGGGGTGGCTTACACTTGAGCATACTAGCACGGCGTAAGAGGTCAAGGGAGTACTTCTTCTGGGTGAGAGCTAAGCTACCACAAGACTGATGTGCAACTTCAATGCCCAGGAAGAAGTGTAGCTGTCCCAAATCTTTTACCGCAAAATCTCTGCCAAGTGCAGTCACAAGAGCATCAGCAGCCATTGCAGAGGAGCTAACTAGAATAATGTCATCGACGTACACCAGCAAATACACAGTCACACTGGGGCGCTGAAATAAGAACAACGAGCTGTCAGCTGTCGACGGAACGAAGCCGTGAGTACGAAGAGCCGAAGCAAGGCGAGCATGCCAGGCACGAGGCGCCTGTTTTAGTCCATATAGAGCCTTCGTCAGACGACAGAGATGATAAGGCTGAGCGTGATCAACAAACCCTGGTGGCTGCCGCATGTAAACCTCCTCTTCAAGCAGTCCATGGAGAAAAGCATTCTGAACATCAAGCTGTTGAAGAGACCAACCACGAGATACTACAAGAGACAGGAGAAGCCGAATAGTAGTAGGCTTAACAACTGGGCTGAATGTGTCCTCATAGTCCAGACCCTGACGCTGTTTAAACCCTCTAGCCACAAGACGCGCCTTGTAGCGCTCAATAGATCCGTCCGCATGTCTCTTGACTTTAAAAACCCACTTCGAATCAATGATGTTGACACGAGGCGGAGGAGGAACCAGTGTCCATGTCTCATTATGCATAAGAGCGTGGTACTCTTGCTCCATAGCAGCCCGCTAGTGAGGAATACTCATAGCGGCCTCATAGTTGCGTGGTTCATCATTGGGATCTGCAACAGAATGAGCAAGACAGGCAGCCAGATATGTGATAGTACCATCATGATGCTGCTTGGATTGAACAATACCGTTGCGGCTGCGAGTATGCGGACGTTGCGGGGCAACGGGAACAGGAGCCGGCGGCGCCAATACTGGAGATGACGACGGTAGGTCGGGCGACGGGGGCCCAGACAAAGACCCAGGCGAGGCGATGGTAGGCCCAGCCGACCCAGGTGAGAGGGGCGGCAGGGACATACGACCAGGCGACGGCGGCAAGGACGGAGGCGAGGCCGGGCGTGGAGACGGTGGCAAGGACCGCTCGAGCCGCCCAGGTGAGACCGTCGGAGACGGGGGCCGCGCCTCGGCTGGTGTGGTGGGCCACGCCTCGGCTGATGTGGGCGGCACCTCGGCCGACACTGACCCAAGTACGGAGGCCAGCGTCGGTCCAGTGGCATGAGCGGGCGTGGCTCCAGAGACGGGGTCGACGACGGGAGTTTGTGCAGGCACGTGCATCGACCGATCAACATGCGTCATAGGAGTTGCATCCGGAATTAGTTCCAGGCGAGCACCACGTCCAATACCTGCACCATGATTAAGGTAACAACACATGCGAATATGCAACATCTTCAAATTGGCCAAGCATAATAGGAGATGGATGCATAGATGGAGGTGTGGCGGGTTGCTGCGGCATGGCGGAAAAAGGAAAAAACGTTCTCATCAAAGACAACATCACGGGATATGTAGACACGATTTGTTGGCACATGAAGACACTTGTAGCCTTTGTGAAGTGAACTATAACCCAGAAACACACATTTCTTAGACCGAAACTCAAGCTTTCTATGATTATATGGACGAAGATGGGGCCAGCAGGCACACCCGAACACCTTAAAGAAGGTATAGCCAGGAGTTTCATGGAGAAGGAGCTCAATAGGAGTTTTCATATTAAGGACAAGCGTAGGTAGTCGGTTAATAAGAAAACATGCTGTAGCAAAAGCGTCGCTCCAAAAACGAAAGGGTACAGAAGCGTGAGCTAGGAGTGTGAGTCCGGTCTCAACGACATGTCGATGCTTGCGCTCTACAGCGTCGTTCTGCTGATGTGTATGAGGACATGATAAACGATGAGAGATCCCAAGCTTATTAAAGAAAGTGTTGAGGTTGCGATATTCGCCCGCCCCCAATCGGACTGAACATGGATAATTTTATGCTTGAGAAGACGTTCTACATGCACTTGAAACTGAATGAAGACATCAAACACATCAGCTTTGCGCTTAAGAAGATAAAGCCATGTAAAGCGACTATAGGCATCAATAAAGCTAACATAATAGTTGTGACCACTCACAGACATTTGGGCAGGACCCCATACATCAGAAAACACAAGTTCAAGAGGACTCGTTACGTGACGAGTAGAAGAAACAAATGGTAACTGATGACTCTTGCCTTGTTGACAGGCATCACACACGGATATCTCCTTATTGCTAGACTCGATAGGCAGCTCATGGCGGTGAAGTATATGGCGGACTATGGGAGTGGCAGGGTGACCAAGGCGAGAGTGCCACTGGGACGGCGACACATGAACACCACTGAAGACGCGCAGGGCGGATGGATCCTCCAAGCAGTATAGGCCATGGCTGAGGCGACCACTAGGAATTTCCCGAGTGGCTCGGTCCTTAACAAAAAGATCAAACGGATGAAATTCACATAAGACATTGTTATCAAGAGTGAGCTTGGGAACAGATAACAGATTAAGAGTCACCGAGGGGACCCATAAAATATTACGAAGATGAAGCTGCCTAGATGGATGACTAGTTAAGAGAGATGCTTGACCAACGTGAGAGATGGGCATACCTACACCATTGGCGGTGTGAACCTTGTCGTGACCGGAGTATGGCTGGTGGGTGGACAACTTGGCGAGCTCGTTCGTCATATGATTCATGGCACCAGTGTCCATATACCACGCAGGATCAATTGGGTATGATGGTGTAAAGCCGTGTTCAGCGCGTGTATCCTTGCCCTTGGCGGCAACATGAGCAGCAGGAGGGCCAAGATCCGCCATAGCAAATTGACGCTCATTACCTTTTCCATCATTGCCGATACCCAGGAAGCTCCGCTAAAAATGCTTGTAGCACTTGGAGGCGAGATGCCTCTCACGCCCGCAGAGCTGGCACTGCATGGGGCCGCCACCCGAGGATGGCGCAGGGGGGTTGGCGACCCGGGCAGGCGACGAAGGCGCAGGGGGGCGCTGGCCACACGACGCCCAAAAGGCCATTGGCTGGTCGACGATGGTGGTAACGAAGCAGTGAGCTTCGATGCGTTGCTCGGTGAAGAGCAAACGAGAGAAGAGCTCGTGCGGAGGAAGCGGCGGCTTGGCGTTGTGGACGGCCTCGGCAAGGTTGTCGTAGTCGGCATCGAGGCCCTTAATAACGTAGCCGGCGAACTCCTCATCACTCAGCGGTCGACCGATAGAGGTCAATGTATCCACCAAGACCTTGATTTTGTTGAAGTACGTTGTGGAAGATGAGTCCAGTTTCTTGATATCATCAAGCTTGCTGTGAAGAGCCATGGAGTGGGCGGTGGAGGTCTGTGCAAACGCATGCTCCAAAGTCGTCCACGCATCCAAGGAAGAGGCAGCAAAGAGGCAAAGACCAGCAACCCCGTCGCCGAGGGAACCCTGGATGGCGGAGAGGATCACTTGGTCTTGCTGCACCCACACACGGTGCGCCGGGTTGATGGCCGGGCCATGGACGGTGGGAATAACCTGCGGCGGACACGGCAGGGAGCCATCAACGTAGCCAAGGAGGGAGCGGTTGCGGAGCAGCGGTAGAACCTTGGCGCGCCAAAACAAATAGTTGTCCGGCGTGAGGCGAGTCGTGATGAGGTTGTCAAAGTGGAACGGGCCGGAGATCATGGCGGCGTCGGTGGTAGCAACAACGGGAGCCGCAGGGGCTTCGGGTGCCACACCCGCGGGCTGATCATGGGAGGCCCCCGAGGCCGCCGACATGATGACGAGTGTCGGGGACTAGCCAGCAGTGGCCGCAGGTGGCGCCAGCATCGCGGCGGTGGAGAACGCCATCGTCGACGGCACGGGAGACGGCAGGATCGGAGCCGATAACAACGAACCAACGGCGGTGGTGCCGAAGACTTGGGGCCGCGGCGTCGCACCAGCATGGGCGGGAAGGTTGAGAAGGGCGGCCAGCGTCGCGGGGATGGCCCCGGAGCTGGCGGAACCGGAGGCGAAAGCGGTCATGGTAGCTGCGGCGGCGGCGGCCCTAGGGTTTGGGGCACGGCGGCTGCGCCGGCTGAGGTGGAGTTGTCGTAGGTCCTAGGCTTAGGCTGATACCATGTTAAACGTAGGATTTGTGGGAACCGGCTCAACCCTCTAGGGGTGGCCTATCACATATATTTATAATGTTACACAATATACAGATTACACAGTTGGGTTACGTTACAAAGTCTAACACATGTGAGATTTAGTAGTATAATTAGGTGACACAAGAAATTAGACAAAGGCCGGTTTGATCCATACACATATGGACTGACGGCAACAACTACATGTCTTATTTAGAGATTTATGACCGCTTCCCAAAACCGCAGAGTAGGTCGTGCCATATCGTGTGTGTTACTTGGTCGTGTCCTTTCTTCGACTAGGAACCTTCGCAACCACTTGAGCAGCAGTGTAGCACCATGTCTCAGGCTAGAACAGAGGGCTATTGTTCTTACTCATTTGCCACCTAATTTATATGGTTTTGCTATGAACCAACCCTATTTGGCAATATATTGCATCACTGTTTACTATAGAAGAACCATCTAAACCAGTTATCCTCGACTACCGGTATAATTTGCTTTTGGTGTATCATCCTATCTTTGAACAGAGGGCTACTGTTCTTACTCATTTGCCGCCTAATTTATATTTATAACTGATTTATATGGTTATTCTATGGCATAGCAGATTGGTTCTGCTATGAGCCAATCCCTAATTTATATTCTTCTATGCTATCTTTTGAACTAGGCGTATGCGTTTGTCTGAAAAGAAGTGTTATGCTTTGGTGTTGTTGTAGGTTCCAGAGGGGGCAGAGAGGAAGCCATTTGCACTCACCAGTAAGTTGCACAAGGCTACAACCTTCCTCGGTGAGTACTGCCTCGGCTACAACCTCCCTCGGTGAGCTCCATCTTCCTCCTGTTCCTCTGCTTCGGCTACTGTCGTGGCTATGTTGATGTGGTGCTTGTCTGGTTCATGCTCTATGCCCTGCTCATGCATCAGTTCCTACACATAAATCCCCAAGACCAACTCTGGTTGATGCTAAAATGTGATGAGGTGGGGGTGCGGCGGTCTGCATCCACACGCTGCTCGGCGTCACTAGGTCGTCGACACAGATCCTCATGCCCATGCCGTTCAACACGCCGCAACTCTTGCCCATAGATCCTCCAGTATTGATTGACATGCCTTTGGTGGCTGTAGCCCCCATTGGATGGTTTTCTATCTATAAACAGAGAAGCTTTCTTTTACTTGAGAACTGAAGGGATCATGTTACCTAGCGCAAAGGGAATTTTCTTTGTACATATTGATTTATTTACATGTATATGAGATCCACGATTTATGGCTCATACCTGATCCATATGAACTGGGAAGCTTTCTTGTCTTCTTAGACATATATCTATCCATTGATATGGTATCTCTTTTTTTATTATTATTTAACATAGTATTTTGCTAGCAGTTAAAATAATCCTAAACAATCTGGAAACATATAGTTTTGAATAGACATATTATTTTGCTGAAGAGTTTAGTCTATGCATGTTTGGTTCCTGTCAGTTTAGTTAGTGGCCTATATGAATTCTATTTGGCCCATGATATTTTTGTACAGTTATTGATTTGCTAGCATATATTCTAAACTTAATTTTGTTAGCACTTATATGGTGTTCTTTCTTATAATATCTTTTTATCTGATGGAAGCTTACTCTGTTCACGAGAGTTTCTCCATGTTTATGACAAAAAGATTTGGGTTCAAAGCACCTTCAGATATATGAATTTGTTTTCTAATTCTTGCTGGTTAGTCGCAAAGCATTAATTTTTGTTTGCTTTACAATTTTTCAGGAGTAATGGAATGTTAATTGGCCGGTGGCGGCATGTTCAAGTATGGGAAATGATGAGCTCCTGCTTCTTTTTATGCCAGCTCTATGCTGTAGGTGAGCTGCGACCTTCTTCCCCACAAGTTCGTGATAATCAGTTATCCTCCAGAGGGAATTGTGATTGTGATTAGTATCTTTAGACGTTGGCCATATTTTTTCAATACTCACTGTTCTTTCATTTCTCCTCATTTTTTAAATGTATTGGCCTCTGGTATATACAACTGAAATCGATGTGCCAAACAACAAGAAATAGAAGTAACAAGAAATATCTATATATTGGAAGATTTTGAATGCCATTTTATTAGAGTAGTTCTAAAATGTTGCATCATCTTTTTTCCATTTGTGTTGTTTTTCATAGTTTTAAACTAAAAGGAGGAGCTATAAAAATTGTCCTTTATCTTCCATTTTTTATGTTGAAGCGGCTACGTAATATCTGTCTAAAGCAATTCTCTTTTAGATGTGATGTCCGATGTATTCCAGTTTACAGTAGATGATACAAAGGTGTTATCCCTGTCTTATGTGTTTCATGATAGTTCACACGATTCTCTTAATTAGCATTTTGAGTATAGTCTCTTAAATAATCTGGTTAGAAGAAAACTAGAATGAAAACATGCGTAGTTAAATCTTTTTTTTAGAAAAGGAGGAGGACCCCGGCCATCTGGGCGATGCATACGGCCACTTTATTAATTATTCTCACAAGACCTTACAAAGTTATACAATAGTAAGACTAAAGCCACCATCTAAGCAACAACTGTCGCTACTCCAAATAAACATCGCAGCCAAACAAACATCGCAGCCAAACCTAAACATTTAAGACCTGAGGTCCCAACCAGGACGCCTACCGGGTATGGGGCACCTACTAGCCCGGCGCACTTCTCAACCAGGATGCCTGCCGGGTATGAGGCCGCCGCAGCCACCTGCCTCCAATTTATCTTCAGTGTTGTACTACTGCACCACCTTGCCCGGTCTCTCTGCCATCGACGCCACCACAACGCCTGATAACGTCACCCTCCTGCGCGAGTCCCACGCCACACATCGCGCCCCGAGTCTTCACTGTGCCACGCCGTCGAGAATCGCCACCATCAATGTGCAGGATGAATCACTGCTCCACCAATTGTTTCGTCCACTGGTCCCTCGAGCCCGTGTACACCTCCAAGAATGACGCCCCAAGAGGTAAACGACACGATAATGCCGCCGTCATCCGATCTACTGATCTAGGGTTTCCCCCGGAGGTAGCAGATAGTGGCCTGGAACTTCTCAACAGTGATGCCTTCAACAAGGGAACAACACCGAATAGTGCCGCCATCATCGGCCTCGGCAGCAGCCGCGAGCAGGTCTTCACCCAGATCTGTTCCAATGGCCTCCATCAAGAGTCTTGTGCACGGATCGTCCACCACCGCGGCCGCCGCGTCACCCGTCGCAAGTCCACAGCCGCTGACACAATCCTCCGACGTCCGAGGCCACCGCCCCGGGATCCAGCCCTCGCTGGACGCCGAGTCCTGCTGCCGCACGCCCGATGCGCATCGGACCAGGACACCGCCGGCCGCTACCAGGCCCCGACCAGATCTGGGAAGAGGAATCAACCTCCACCGCAGCATCTAGCCACACACCGGAGCATCCAAGCGCCGCCAGCCCCCGGCCAACGCCCGCCACGGAGCCCCGCACCCCTAGGTCGCGCCCGCAAGTCCAGATTGAAGCTCCCGCGGCCCTCCTCCAGCCGCTAGATGCTCCCAAGACGAGAGGGAAGAAGAGAACTAGGGGAAACGCCCCGCTGCCACCGTCACTGGAGCCCGGCCAGGCTTCGCCGGCGGCGCCTAAGGCGGCGGTGCGACGAGGGAGGAGAAGGGGAGGGCGATGGGTGTCGCTGGGAGTCGCCCCCCCGTGTCGCCAGAGGAGGGCGACACGGGGGTTAGTTGGGGCACCTTGCGTAGTTAAATCTGAATGCATATGTTATTTTGAGGTAAATTTGAATCCATATACTGGTTGTTAAGGAGTATTACATGATTTTTATTTTCTCAGTTGTATGGAAGTGTTAGTTCTTTCCAGTTCTTTGGAATAACGGTTGTACATTTTCTTATTCATGCTATTTGGACCGAATTTGCAGAACCGTTAAAGTCTCAGCTAGGATTTTGACCTGGTTATCTGGTTTTGGTTTTTTATCTATGCACATGCAATGCTCTTAAGGCTTGCAGAGCTGGTGAATTCCCCTAATCTTCTCTTTATTTTGAGCACCATTTTGTTTGTGGTGCTCAAAATTTCACTCCAACTTTTTAGTTCCATTCTTAGCTATGGTATGTTGTGTGATGCTAAAACCTGCCTTGCACAAATAGATGGCGCATAGATGGATGATGAAATTGTTAATGTGGCTATCCGTTCCCCAGACGACGAGGTGCACGCTTCTCGTCCAGCTCACCGTTGCCTCGCCACTGTTCCTCAGGTGCCCTTCCTCTCTCTCTTGTGTGGTACCTGCTTTTTCTTCCGCCTCTTCCTTATCTGTTTGGCGTTCACAGTTGGATCGGGAGAGGGGCGTCACTTGCGGTTGGACCGGAGAAGAAAGTTACTAGAGAGGGAACTGACGGTGGGAGAGGTGATTTCTTGCCTCCTTGTCAGATCATCTGTACCTGATATCTTTTAATGTTCTCCTCTCATCAAGGTCTTCTGCCGTCCTGCTACTCATTTACAGTCATTTTCTTGTTGGGATGCGGTTAGTGTTTGGTGCTGGATCCAAAAGTAATTGCCATCTACTGGTGCTCTTGATTTTTGACAGTCGGATTGCTGGTCCCGTAGTAGGTGCTACTCCTTTCTCATTCCTTCCTTCACGCCTTTCTACGTGGATGCTCGATCTTTTATCTGCTGTTCACATTTTCCTTTGTATGATGATTTTATTCCTCCTGAGGATAATCAATTATGTTGTCAATCCCCAGTAATTAAATTATGACAAGGAATTTGGTTTCATACAACTTTTAGATAAATTATTTTTGTATAGATGATAGTTGATGTTCTGGGATGGTGAATGTTTCAGTTTTTTTACCTTATACAGTGAAATGTTCATCCAAATAAATGGGGAATCCCTTGGTGTACACTTCTGTGCTACAACATGGGTGCAAAATTAGGAGAACAACTGATCTGTCTTTATGGTGCATGCTTAATTGAATTAATGTGGCCTTTTTGGTGCATATATCTAGCTCCGATTGGTTATGTGGTTTCTCTGATTATTACAAATTAACCAAATTAATGTGACCTTATTTAAAATTTTGGTCGAGAGTAAACATTCATAGAGACCTAATTAAGATTGATTAAACCTCTTATATTATATGTTTGTTAGTTCCTTTATACCCCAAAAGAAAAAAAAATCCGACTAACAAAACTCTGTCAATGATTAATAATGCAGTGTATAATAATTTGTAACAAGTATGATCTCAAGTGAACCTGGCAATGGTTGGTTGGAAACGTCTATTTCTAATTGAAGTATAGCCTGTAAAAATAATTATAGCAAGGTTGTGTTTACATTTGTACCAGCAAGCGAATCCAGTAACAACTACAGTGTGTAATAATACAATAGGTAGATAGCTCATGTGATTCAGACAGTTATGAAACTCAAATGAGAAATTTAGGATGAATGGAGCAAACATCAATGACCGCATACGGATCAATGATGATGAAGGTGTTAATTCCCACCTCTATTTGTTATGATTGCTTATGGATCGGAATCTATTAGATTAGTATATAGCACACGTTGCCATTCCTTGCTTAATAGACATGCACTGCTCTGTTTGTCATGGCTGCTCTGCACTAAATGCATGATGTTTCACTTTAGCCTGAGTCTTCTGTTCGGTAGTTGTTGTTTCTCCCTGAAACAAAACTGACAGTTTGTATGATTGATTACTCAGAGAGCCACATTCGCACAAGGAAATCTAAACAGCCGGCTGGGTATTGACAAGAAGTACCAATTTAAGAGGACAGTGAGAGAGCTCGGAGGGAAGAACACAGTTGATGGCCATATTTGGCGCCTTCTGGTGCAAACAGTGGAAGTCTTTTAGTGAGCATATATTCATGTCACTACCAGAAAATCAGCTTAGGCCGACGGCCCCCGTCGGCATAGATAGACCTATCCCGACGGCCTAGGACAGGCCATAGGCGTAGAAAAGCCGTCGGCATACGTCTATCTATGCCGACGGGGCCGTCGGCATAGATGAGGCCGTCGGGACCGCTCGAGACACGCCTACAGCGCTGACTGTTTGACGGTGTTGGAACTACGCCAACGGGAGGTAACGGCAGCCGTCGGCATAGAGTTGATGACATCACCGATGCGCATCGTCGACACGTCATCGATCCGAGCGAGTGGGGGGCCGTTGTGTGGCAGAGATATGCCTACGGCATAGCCGTCGGCATAGGCCTGGCCCTTGCTGTAACGCCCCGAGACCGTTGCGCCAGGTGTCTTCCAGTTATTTGCGCGTTGTTGCCATGTCATTTGCTTGCGTGTTGCTTTTTGCCATGTCATCATGTGCATTGCATCATCATTTTTTCAAAACTTGCATTCGTCCGGTTTCCCCCAGTTCTCTCCGTTGTCCGTTCTGAGCCCAGACACACTTGCACACGCCCGCGGCACCTCCGAAATATTATTTTATAAGTGGCCGGAAAATGTTCTCGGAATAGGATGAAAGTTGGCGTGCGGTGTTGTTATGTTGTTAGTAGGTCGCCTGCCAAGTTTCATCGCATTTGGAGTCTGTTTGACGCCCCAACGGTTAACTCTAGCGGCATTATAGTCGGTCTAACGTCGGACGTTTTCGGTCTCCGGAAACGGTTGCCGGGTTGCATTCCCCCCCTCTCTTCTCAGTCCAACCACACACTTGACCTCGTTCGCCTAACCCCTCTTTGCACAGTGCATCGACCCCTCGCCCGTGTCCGAAACTTCCTCGAACCCAAACCGTACTTTCGTTACCGTTGGGTCCGGATCATCCCCAAACATCCCTAAAACATTTCCGTTTTCTTATTTGGACTCCCTAGCCTATTTATTCTCGATTGTTTGATTTAGATCGGATGATCCAAACCCTCCCCTTTATCTATATATAGATCAACTTCATACCTCATACCTAATCTAGCCTAACCTAAAACCTAGGAGGTTTGTCCCTCCCCGCCGCCACTCTCCCCATCGGGATCCACAACCAGCCAACCACCTCCCGCCTGTTTCAGCCACCGCTCAATTCCTTCAATCCAACCATTGGGCACCTCAGCCACCTCCTTCCTCGCCCCCCTGCCCGATGCTCCACCCCAACAAGCAGCAGCGCCCGAGCGCACCTCTCCTCGCCGGTGTGCCCCGCCTCCATTCCGGTGCCGAGAACGAAACCCCCGCGCCCGGATCTCGCCACCACCGCCTTGCCTCTGCCCGACTGCCGCTGCAGCTCGTGGACACCACCAGCCAAGTTGTCCTCATTGCCAGAGCCCCTCGATCCCGAGCTCCTCCTCCTCACGACCCGCCGCCCCAGTGAACCACACCGCCGGCGACCACCTTCAGCAGGCCCCTTTGCCACGCCCCTCCTCCTTCCTCCCTTCATCCCCTTCTCTGGTCCCTCAAGCTTTCTTAGTTCGGCTGTCACAGGACCCCCGCCATGGATGCAGGCTTCAAGCCACCACCGCTGCCGTCAATGATGTCTACTACACAACCTTCTTCTTGTAGACGTTATTGGGCCTCCAAGTGCAGAGGTTTGTAGGACAGTAGCAAATTTCCCTCAAGTGGATGACCTAAGGTTTATCAATCCGTAGGAGGCGTAGGATGAAGATGGTCTCTCTCAAGCAACCCTGCAACCAAATAACAAAGAGTCTCTTGTGTCCCCAACACACCCAGTACAATGGTAAATTGTATAGGTGCACTAGTTTGGCGAACAGATGGTGATACAAGTGGTATATGGATAGTAGATAAAGGTATTTGTAATCTGAAATTATAAAAACAGCAAGGTAGCAAGTGATAAAAGTGAGCGTAAACGGTATTGCAATGCGTTGAAACAAGGCCTAGGGTTCATACTTTCACTAGTGTAAGTCCTCTTAACAATAATAACATAATTGGATCATATAACTATCCCTCAACATGCAACAAAGAGTCACTCCAAAGTCACTAATAGCGGAGAATGAACGAAGAGATTATGGTAGGGTACGAAACCACCTCAAAGTTATTCTTTCCAATCAATCCGTTGGGCTATTCCTATAGGTGTCACAAACAACCCTAGAGTTCGTACTAGAATAACACCTTAAGACACAAATCAATCAAAACCCTAATGTCACCTAGATACTCCAATGTCACCTCAAGTATCCGTGGGTATGATTATACGATATGCATCACACAATCTCAGATTCATCTATTCAACCAACACAAAGGACCTCAAAGAGTGCCCCAAAGTCTATCGGAGAATCACGACGAAAACGTGTGCCAACCCCTATGCATAGGTTCATGGGCGAAACCTGTAAGTTGGTCACCAAAACATACATCAAGTGAATCACGTGATATCCCACTGTCACCACAGATACGCACGGCAAGACATACATCAAGTGTTCTCAAGTCTTTAAAGATTCAATCCGATAAGATTACTTGAAAGGGGAAACTGATTCATTACAAGAGAGAAGAGGGGGAGGAGAAACATAAGATCCAACTATAATAGCAAAGCTCGCGATACATCAAGATCGTGCCAAATCAAGAACACGAGAGAGAGAGAGATCAAAGACATAGCTACTGATACATACCCTCAGCCCCGAGGGAGAACTACTCCCTCCTCGTCATGGAGAGCACCGGGATGATGAAGATGGCCACCGGAGAAGGATTGCCCCCTCCGACAGGGTGCCGGAACGGGTCTAGATTGGCTTTCGGTGGCTACAGAGGCTTCTGGCGGCGGAACTCCCGATCTATTGTGCGTTCTGGAAGTTTTAGGGTATATGGAGTTATATAGGCAGAAGAAGCCCGTCAGGGGAGCCATGAGGGCCCCACGAGGCAGGGGGCGCGCCCTAGGGGGGTGGGCGCGCCCCTACCCTCGTGAGCTCCTCCTTCCTTCCTTGACGTGGGGTCCAAGTCCATCGAGTGGCTTCCGTTCCAAAAATAACTTGTCTAGTTGATTTCGTTCCGTTTCGACTCCGTCTGATATTCCTTTTCTTCAAAACACCGAATAGGCATAAAACAACAAATCTGGGCTGGGCCTCCGGTTAATAGGTTAGTCCCAAAAATAATATAAAAGTGGAAAATAAAGCCCAATATTGCCCAAAACAGTAGATAATATAGCATGGAGCAATCAAAAATTATAGATACGTTGGAGACGTATCAAGCATCCCCAAGCTTAATTCCTGCTCGTCCTCGAGTAGGTAAATGATAAAAAGATAATTTTTGATGTGGAATGCTAGTTGGCATAATTTCAATGTAATTCTTCTTACTTGTGATATGAATATTCAGATTCGAAAGATTCAAGACAAAAGTTCATATTGTCATAAAAATAATAATACTTCAAGCATACTAACTAAGCAATTATGTCTTCTCAAAATAACATGGCCAAAGAAAGCTATCCCTACAAAATCATATAGTTTGGCTATGCTCCATCTTCACCACACAACATATTTAAATCATGCACAACCCCGATGACAAGCCAAGCAATTGTTTCATACTTTTGATGTTCTCAAACGTTTTCAATCTTTATGCAATACATGAGCGTGAGCCATGGATATAGCACTATAGGTGGAATAGAATGGTGGTTGTGGAGAAGACAAAAAGGGAGAAGATAGTCTCACATCGACTAGGCGTATCAACGGGCTATGGAGATGCCCATCAATAGATATCAATGTGAGTGAGTAGGGATTGCCATGCAACGGATGCACTAGTGCTATAAGTATATGAAAGCTCAAAAAGAAACTAAGTGGGTGTGCATCCAACTTGCTTGCTCATGAAGACCTAGGGCAATTTTAGGAAGCCCATCATTGGAATATACAAGCCAAGTTCTATAATGTAAAATTCCCACTAGTATATGAAAGTGACAACATATGAGACTCTCTATCATGAAGATCATGGTGCTAATTTGAAGCACAAGTGTGGTAAAAGGATAGTAGCATTGTCCCTTTTTATTTTTTTATTTTTATTTTATTTGGCCTTTATTTTTTTATTTGGCCTTTTTATGGCCTTTCTCTTTTTTTTGGGACAATGCTCTATTGAATGATGATCATCACACTTCTATTTATTTACAACTCAATGATACAACTCGATACTAGAACAAAGTATGACTCTATATGAATGCCTCCGGCGGTGTACCGGGATGTGCAATGACTCATGAGTGACATGTATGGAAGAATTATGAATGGTGGCTTTGCCACAAATACGATGTCAACTACATGATCATGCTAAGCAATATGACAATGATGAATGTGTCATGATAAACTGGATGGTGGAAAGTTGCATGGCAATATATCTCGGAATGGCTATGGAAATGCCATAATAGGTAGGTATGGTGGCTGTTTTGAGGAAGGTATATGGTGGGTTTAAGGTACCGGCGAAAGTTGCGCGGTACTAGAGAGGCTAGCAAAGGTGGAAGGGTGAGAGTGCGTATAATCCATGGACTCAACATTAGTCATAAAGAACACACATACTTATTGCAAAAATCTATTAGTTATCGAAACAAAGTACTACGCGCATGCTCCTAGGGGGATAGATTGGTAGGAAAAGACCATCGCTCGTCCCCGACCGCCACTCATAAGGAAGGCAATCAATAAATAAATCATGCTCCGACTTCATCTCATAACGGTTCACTATACGTGCATGCTACGGGAATCACAAACTTCAACACAAGTATCTCTCAAATTCACAACTACTCAACTAGCATGACTCTAGTATCACCATCTCCATATCTCAAAACAATTATCAAGTATCAAACTTCTCATAGTATTCAACACACTCATAAGAGAATTTTATTATTCTTGAATACCTAGCATATTAGGATTTTAAGCAAATTACCATGCTATTTAAGACTCTCAAAATAATCTAAGTGAAGCATGAGAGTTCATTTATTTCTTCAAAATAAAACTACCACCATGCTCTAAAAGATATAAGTGAAGATCAATGAGTAGTCGAATAATTACGCAACTATGTGAAGACTCTCTAACATTTAATAATTTCAGATCTTGGTACTCTATTCAAACAGCAAGCAAAGCAAAATAGAATGACATCTAAGAATAGAAAACATCATGTGAAGAAGCAAAAACTTAGGATCAACCGATACTAACCGGTAGTTGTTGAAGAAGAAAGGTGGGATGCCAACCAGGGCATCCCCAAGCTTAGACGCTTGAGACTTCTTGAAATATTATCTCGGGATTCCTTGGGCATCCCCAAGCTTGAGCTTTTGTGTCTCCTTAATTCCTCTCATATCACGGTCTCCCTAAATCTCAAAAGCTTCATCCACAACAAACTCAACAAGGACTCGTGAGATAAGTTAGTATAAACCATTGCAAAACCTTATCATACTCTACTGTAGAAAATCACCAAAATTATTATTCAACATTGCATACTAAATGCCTCTGCATATTTAATAGTTCTATCCTCAAATAGAATCATTAAAGAAGCAAACATATGCAAACAATGCAAACATAACAGTAATCTGCCTAAACAGGATAGTCTGTAAAGAATGCTGCAACATCCATACTTCCCTAACTCCAAAAATTATGAAATAAAATTCCCACTGTAGTAAATTTATCAGAGCTTAATATTCAAAAGGTTTCAACATTTTATCACATTCTGAATTTTCTAGGGAATTATTGCAACAGCGGTAAACTTTCTGTTTTCAAACAGCAACATGTGGACTTCTAAAATAGGCATAGTAAAGACTATCAATGCCACTTTTATTGAAATAAAAGATGCAAAAAATTGTTCTAAATAGCAGCAAGCAAATCCTAAAAAAATAAATTGACGCTCCAAGAAAAACACATATCATGTGGCGAATAAAAATATAGCTCCAAGTAAAGTTACCGATGAACGAAGACGAAAGAGGGGATGCCTTCCGGGGCATCCCCAAGCTTAGGCTCTTGGCTATCATTGAATATTACCTTGGGGTGACTTTGGCATCCCCAAGATTAGACTCTTTCCACTCCTTATTCCATAGTCCATCGAATCCTTACCCAAAACTTGAAAACTTCACAACACAAAACTTAATAGAAAACTCGTAAGCTCCGTTAGTATAAGAAAATAAATCACCACTTCAAGGTACTGTAATGAACTCATTATTTATTTATATTGGTGTTAAACCTACTGTATTACAACTTCTATATGGTTTATGAACTATTTTACTAGCCATAGATTCATCAAAATAAGCAAACAACACACGAAAAACAGAATCTGTCAAAAACAGAACAGTCTGTAGTAATCTGGATCAAACATATACTTCTGGAACTCATAAAATTATCAAGTAAATTGGTGGACCTGAGGAATTTATCTATTAATCATCTTCAAAAATAATTAACTAAATATCACTCTCCAAATAAAAATGGAAGAAATTCTCGTGAGCGCTAAAGTTTCTGTTTTTTACAGCATGATCGCAAAGACTTTCCCCAAGTCTTCCCAAAGGTTCTACTTGGCACTAACACTAATTAAAAGCATATAACCACATCTAAACAGAGGCTAGATGAATTATTTATTACTAAACAGGAACAAAAATCAAGGAACAAAAATAATATTGGGTTGCCTCCCAACAAGCGCTATCGTTTAACGCCCCTAGCTAGGCATGATGATCTCAACGATGCTCACATAAAAGATAAGAATTGAAACATAAAGAGAGCATCATGAAGAATATGATTAGAACATTTAAGTCTAACCCACTTCCTATTCATAGGGATTTTGTGATCAAACAACTTGTGGGAACAAGGATCAACTTGCATAGGAAGGTAAAACAAGCATAACTTCAAGATTTTAAGCACATAGAGAGGAAACTTGGTATTATTGCAATTCCTACAAGCATATGTTCCTTCCTCATAATAATTTTCAGTAGCATCATGAATGAATTAAACAATATAACCAGCACCTAAAGCATTCCTTTCATGATCTACAAGCATAGAAAATTTACTACTCTCCACATAAGCAAAATTCTTCTCATGAATAATAGTGGGAGCAAACTCAACAAAATAACTATCATGTGATTGAAAATTAAGATCAAGATGACAAAGTTCATTGTTATTATTATTCTTTAAAGCATATGTGTCATCACAATAATCATCATAGATAGGAGGCATGCTTTCCTCATAATAAATTTGCTCATCAACACTTGCGGGACAAAAAATATCATCTTCATCAAACATAGCTTCCCCAAGCTTGTGGCTTTGCATATCATTAAAATCATGGATATTCAAGGAATTCATACTAACAACATTGCAATCATGCTCATCATTCAAATATTTAGTGCCAAACATTTTATAGATTTCTTCTTCTAGCACTTGAGCACAATTATCCTTTCCATCATACTCACGAAAGATATTAAAAAGATGAAGCGTATGAGGCAAACTCAATTCCATTTTTTATAGTTCTATTTTATAAACTAAACTAGTGATAAAACAAGAAACTAAAATACTCGATTGCAAGATCTAAAGATATACCTTCAAGCGCTAACCTACCCGGAAACGGCGCTAGAAAAGAGCTTGATGTCTACTACACAACCTTCTTCTTGTAGACGTTGTTGGGCCTCCAAGTGCAGAGGTTTGTAGGACAGTAGCAAATTTCCCTCAAGTGGATGACCTAAGGTTTATCAATCCGTAGGAGGCGTAGGATGAAGATGGTCTCTCTCAAGCAACCCTGCAACCAAATAACAAAGAGTCTCTTGTGTCCCCAACACACCCAATACAATGCTAAATTGTATAGGTGCACTAGTTCGGCGAAGAGATGGTGATACAAGTGGTATATGGATAGTAGATAAAGGTATTTGTAATCTGAAATTATAAAAACAGCAAGGTAGCAAGTGATAAAAGTGAGCGTAAACGGTATTGCAATGCGTTGAAACAAGGCCTAGGGTTCATACTCTCACTAGTGTAAGTCCTCTTAACAATAATAACATAATTGGATCATATAACTATCCCTCAACATGCAACAAAGAGTCACTCCAAAGTCACTAATAGCGGAGAACGAACGAAGAGATTATGGTAGGGTATGAAACCACCTCAAAGTTATTCTTTCCAATCAATCTGCTGAGCTATTCCCATAGGTGTCACAAACAGCCCTAGAGTTCGTACTAGAATAACACCTTAAGACACAAATCAATCAAAACCCTAATTTCACCTAGATACTCCAATGTCACCTCAAGTATCCGTGGGTATGATTATACGATATGCATCACACAATCTCAGATTCATCTATTCAACCAACACAAAGGACCTCAAAGAGTGCCCCAAAGTCTATCGGAGAATCACGACGAAAACGTGTGCCAACCCCTATGCATAGGTTCATGGGCGAAACCTGTAAGTTGGTCACCAAAACATACATCAAGTGAATCACGTGATATCCCACTGTCACCACAGATACGCACGGCAAGACATACATCAAGTGTTCTCAAGTCTTTAAAGATTCAATCCGATAAGATTACTTGAAAGGGGAAACTGATTCATTACAAGAGAGAAGAGGGGGAGGAGAAACATAAGATCCAACTATAATAGCAAAGCTCGCGATACATCAAGATCGTGCCAAATCAAGAACACGAGAGAGAGAGAGAGAGAGAGATCAAACACATAGCTACTGATACATACCCTCAGTCCCGAGGGAGAACTATTCCCTCCTCGTCATGGAGAGCACCGGGATGATGAAGATGGCCACCGGAGAAGGATTGCCCCCTCCGGCAGGGTGCCAGAATGGGGCTAGATTGGCTTTTGGTGGCTACGGAGGCTTCTGGCGGCGAAACTCCCGATCTATTGTGCGTTCTGGAAGTTTTAGGGTATATGGAGTTATATAGGCAGAAGAAGCACGTCAGGGGAGCCACGAGGGCCCCACGAGGCAGGGGGCGCGCCCCTACCCCCATGAGCTCCTCCTTCCTTCCTTGACATGGGGTCCTAGTCCATCGGGTGGCTTTCGTTCCAAAAATAACTTGTCTAGTTGATTTCGTTCTGTTTCGACTCCGTCTGATATTCCTTTTCTTCAAAACACTGAAATAGGCATAAAACAACAAATCTGGGATGGGCCTCCGGTTAATAGGTTAGTCCAAAAAATAATATAAAAGTGGAAAATAAAGCCCAATATTGCCCAAAACAGTAGATAATATAGCATGGAGCAATCAAAAATTATAGATACGTTGGAGATGTATAAGTCGACGCTGGCCATGGCCGTGCCACACGCCGGAGTGGAGCTTCGAAGGAGTTCGTCGTCGCCGCCAATCACCTCGGCTCCGGCCAGAACGAGCTCGACCCCTTCCTCTGCTTCGCCACCTCGATCCCACTGCTACCTGCTTCGCTCGATTGAGCAGCGCCACCGCCGGAGTTCCTCGTCACCGGGAACCACCTCCCCGACCCTCGGACTGCCCGGATCCGCCGCGTCCACAGCATGCCTCGTCTCCAGCGTCGCGCCAAGTCCCACGTCGCCGGCAGCGTTCCCGCCGTCCGTCGCCTGAACCTGTTGCTGCCTATGTCCTTCAGTAACAAACGGCAGCTCGTTCGCCTCGCCTCGCGTTGACCACGGTCGGGCCACATCTTGCGCCAAGCCGAGCCGGCCCAGCTTCCCCCAGCGCAGCCCGCTGCCGGCCTCACCTCATCACCGACCTGAGCTAAGGCCCACAAGGTGAGCTGCACCCCGCCCAGATCCACAACCTTTTGGCCCGCGTGGTGTTCTTTCCCGCCGGTGGATTTCTCAATTATCCACAGGAAAACTAGATTTGCAGAATAGCCCCTGAACTTCATGCATATAATAACTAATTAACCGTGCATCGGATTAAAATGTTTTATATATGTAACTTGCTTAGAATTTTGTATAGTTTCATAATATGCTACTTTCAACCATGTTTAAAATGATGTTTGCTTATAATTTGCATAATTGTCATGTTAAAATGATTTATTTCATAACTAAATAACCGTAGCTCCAAACTTAACAAACTTTATATGTAAATGGGGTGGAAAAATGCATAGTTTAACATGGTGGCATTACTTTGCATGTTTAATAACTCTAAAATTGTGTTTAGGGCAGAACCGTATCTAATTGATGCATATGGGGATTTTCCGGAATTGTTGTTTGTTATTTCCGGCCTCATTTAAACTTGCCTAAATAGTTAGTTTACTCATGTTTCACCTCTTGCCATGTTAAGAACATTTAATCTTGTTGGGTACATAACCGGGAGTGAACTAAATAATTGAATGTGGTGTTTCGTCAACATGCAACTCGTTACATATTGAGCTCCACTTAATTTGTCGTTTTGTTTGTTGCACTTTGCCATGCCATGCCTCTTTAAATCGGACATGCATCATACTTGATTGTGCATCATGCCATGTTTATGCTTGTGTGTTTACCATGTTGCTTGCTTCTTTCCGGGTTGCTTCTCTCGTTAGCTTCAGTTTCGTTCCGGAGTTGTGAGGATTCGTTCAACTACGTCCGTTTATCTTCTTCATGGACTCGTTCTTCTTCCTAGCGGGATTTCAAGCAAGATGACCATACCCTCGAAATCACTTCTATCTTTGCTTGCTAGTTGTTCGTTCTATCGCTATGTCGCGCTACCTACCACTTGTTATATCATGCCTTCCATATTGCCATGTCAAGCATCTAACCCTCCTTCCTAGCAAACCTTTGTTTGGCTATGTTACCGCTTTTGCTCAGCCCCTCTTATAGCGTTGCTAGTTGCAGGTGGAGTTGAAGTTTGTTCCATGTTGGAACATGGATGTGTTGGGATATCACCATATCTCTTATTTTAATTAATGCATCTATATACTTGGTAAAGGGTGGAAGGCTCGGCCTTTTGCCTGGTGTTTTGTTCCACTCTTGCCGCCCTAGTTTCCGTCATACCGGTGTTATGTTCCTTGATTTTGCATTCCTTACGCGGTTGCGTGTTATGGGAACCCCTTGACAGTTTCGCTTTGAATAAAACTCCTCCATCAAGGCCCAACCTTGGTTTTACATTTGCCTAATAACCTATAACTTTCCCTTGGGGTTTCGCAAGCCCGAGGGTCATCTTTATTTTAACCCCCCCGGGCCAGTGCTCCTCTGAGTGTTGGTCCAACTTAGAGTCACTTGCAACGCCACCTCGGGGAAACTTGAGGGCTGGTTTTAGCTGTACGTAGTGTTCATCCGGTGTGCCCTGAGAATGAGCTATGTGCAGTTCCTATCGGGGTTTGTCAGCACATCCGGGCGGTCTTGCTGGTCTTGTTTTACCATTGTCGAAATGTCTTGTAACCGGGATTCCGAGACTGATCGGGTCTTTCCGGAAGAAGGAATATCCTTCATTGACCGTGAGAGCTTGTGATGGGCTAAGTTGGGACACCCCTGCAGGGTATAAACTTTCGAGAGCCGTGCCCGCGGTTATGTGGCAGATGGGAATTTGTTAATGTCCGGTTGTAGAGAACTTGACACTTGACTTAATTAAAATGCATCAACCGCATGTGTAGCCGTGATGGTCTCTTTTCGACGGAGTCCGGGAAGTAAACACGGTCTTGTGTTATGCTTGAATGTAAGCAGTTTCAGGATCACTTCTTGATCACTTCTAGCTTCACGACCGTTGCGTTGCTTCTCTTCTCACTCTTATTTGCATATGTTAGCCACCATATTTGCTTATCGCTTGCTGCATCTCCACCTCACTACCTTATCCTACCCATAAGCTTAAATAGTCTTGATCTCACGGGTGTGAGATTGCTGAGTCCTCGTGACTCACAGATACTTCCAAATAGTTGCAGGTGCCGATGATACCAGTGCAGGTGACGCAATTGAGCTCAAGTGGGAGCTTGATGAAGATCTTGGTCGTTGTTATGTGGCTTTTCCGGATGATCAGTAGTGGTGCCCAGTTGGGACGATCGGGGATCTAGCATTTGGGGTTGTCTTCTTTTATTTTGGTTCCGTAGTCAGACCTTGATTGTACTCTGGATGATGATTGTTTAACTTGTTATTTGTGTGAAGTGGTGACTGTAAGCTAGCTCTTTATCCCTTTTATGCAATTGTAGTCTACGAAGTGGCGATTGTACTCTGCGAAGGGCCTACCTTTTACTTTTATGTATTTTCTTTTATGCAAAGAATCAATGTTTTCTTCTATTCCTTTTTATTTTTCTCCTTTGGCAAGCATCATGTGGCGAGGAAAGATCTAGGCACATATGTCCAGTTGAATATAGATAGCATGAGTTATTATTGTTGACATCACCCTTAAGGTGAGTATGTTGGGAGGCGAAACTTTAAAGCCCCTATCTTTCTATGTGTCTAGTTGAAACGTTTTGCTCATGGGTACGCGGTGAGTGTTAGCAATCATAGAAGACTATATGATGGTTGAGTATGTGGACTTGCCTAAAGGCTCCGATACGTGACCCTTCCTGAAAAGATGATGAATTGTAGTTGCAAAGTTGTCTAAGAACATAGTTTGTTGGTTTCTAATAGAGTTTTTGCATTATACTTCGATTATGTGATGAACTGTTACTTATTCATGAGAAGTGTATGATTAAAGTTCTATGATAAAAGTCTTATGTTTAAATTTGTTGTTGTTATAATAATAAACATGATGCTTCTATGTCCGTATTTTTTTATCGACACCTCTCTCTCAAAGCATGTGGGCATGTTTTTCAATTTCAGTTTTTGCTTGAGGACAAGCGAGGTCTAAGCTTGGGGTAGTTGATACATCAATTTTGCATCATGTTTTATTACTATTATTTATAATATTTTTATCCATAATAATGCTTTTTGGAGTAATTCTAATGCCTTTTCTCTCATAATTTGCAAGGTACACACCAAGAGGGAGAATTCTGGCAGCTGGAAATCTGCACCTGGAAAAGCTACGTTAGGCCACCTATTCTGCACAACTCCAAACAAGCTGAAACTTCACGAAGAATTTTTATGGATTATATAAAAATATTGGAGCAAATAACTACCAGGGGGCCCACCAGGTGGGAACAACCCACCTGGGCGCGCCAGGGAGCCCAGGCACGCCCTGGTGGGTTGTGCCCTCCTCGGCCCACCTCTGGTGCCCATCTTTTGGTATATAAGTCATTTTGACCTAGACAAAATAAGGGGAGTACTTTCGGGATGAAGCGCTGCCGCCTCGAGACAGAACTTTGGCAGGAGCACTTTTGCCCTCCTGCGGAGCGATTCCGCCGGGGGAACTTCCCTCCCGGAGGGGGAAATCATCATCACCAACAACTCTCTAATCTTGGGGAGGGAAATCTCCATCAACATCTTCAACAACACCATCTCCTCTCAAACCCTAGTTCATCTCTTGTGTTCAATCTTGTTAGCGGAACTATAGATTGGTACTTGTGGGTGACTAGTAGTGTTGATTACATCTTGTAGTTGATTAGTATACGGTTTATTTGGTGGAAGATTTTATGTTTAGATCCATTGTGCTATTTAATACCCCTCTGATCATGAGCATGTTTATCATTTGTTAGTAGTTACATTTGTTCTTGAGGTCACAGGATAAATCATGTTGCAAGTAATCATGTGTTTAATATGTGTTCGATATTTTGATATTATGTATGTTGTGATTCCCTTCGTGGTGTCATGTGAACGTCGACTACATGACACTTCACCATATTTTGGGCCGAAGGGAATGCATTGTGGAGTAGCAATTAGATGATGGGTCGCGAGAGTGACAGAAGCTTAAACCCCAGTTTATGCGCTACCCCGTAAGGGACCGATTGGATCCAAAAGTTTAATGCTATGGTTAAAATTTATTCTTAATACTTTTCTCGTAGTTGCGGATGCTTGCGGGAGGGTTAATCATAAGTAGGAGGTTTGTTCAAGTAAGAACAACACCTAAGCACCGGTCCACCCACATATCAAATTATCAAAGTAGCGAACACAAATTAAACCAACATGATGAAAGTGACTAGATGAAATTCGCGTGTACCCTCAAGAACGCTTTGCTTATCATAAGAGACTATTTTGGCCCGTCCTTTGCCTCAAAAGGATTGGGCTACCTTGCTGCATACTTGTTACTATTATCATTACTTTCTCGTTACAAATTATCTTGCTATCAAACTACTCGCTACTTACAATTTCAGCACTTGCAGACATTTTCTTACTGAAAACTACTTGTCATTTCCATCTGCTCCTCGTTGGGTTCGACACTCTTACTTATCGAAAAGAGCTACAATTGATCCCCTATACTTGTGGGTCATCAACTATCCATAGTGGGGAGTAACTTAGACTACCTATATAGTGGGGATAACATATGTGTGGTCTCATGCACACTAGTAGAAAACAGGGCTTTGGTCTAGGCATGGTAAGCCCATTAATCCCAGTTCAGTTACGAACCGGGACCCATGGGGGCATAGGTCCCGGTTCGTGAGGCCAGGGGGCCGGCCGGGCCTCGTGGGGCATTGGTCCCAGTTCATCTGGCCTCTTTGGTCCCGGTTCTAGACACGAACCGGGACCAATGGGCCTCGCTCCTGGCCAACAACCATTGGTCCCGGATCGTGGCTGGAACCGGGAGCATTTGGTCCCAGTTCCAGCGACGAACCGGGACCAATGAGATGCCTATATATACCCCCTCGCCCGCAAGCAGAGTAGTGGAGAGCTCTGTTTTTTTGGCCGGCCGTGGGAGAGCTTTGTGGTGCAATAGCTCACCTTCTATGCACATGAGGTGTTCGATGAAATTCCTGAGCCACACTTAAGCTTTCTCCTCTCGAGGCTCCTTGTTCAAGCTCCATTTTCCTCAAATTTGTCTAGGTTTGGCGGTTCGTCCTGTCCTGACCCCGTCCTCATCGCCGTGGTGAGCCTCTTGATCTTATATTCTTTCTAAAAGAAGCAAGTTCTTACTTGTATGATTTAGATAGATACTTGTGTAATTTTCTTACTTTTATTATAGTTTCTTATTACATATTGCGATGGTTTTGGTATCCGCCTCCATCGACCATCGTCCTGTCTATGATTCGGTTGTGATATATATTATCTTTTATAACTATTTGTTTCATTTAGTGTTTATGACAATTATGCCGACCAACGTGACGTAGATTTTTTTATCTAGGAGGTATGTGATTCGGAAATTCCAACCGACCCTATTGTCGAGAGGTTAAATTTAGTTGAAGAAGAAAACAATTGCTTGAAGGAAAATTAAAAAAAATTGAGGAGGAGAAGATGATATTGGAGTTGCATGTTGCGGATGTCGTCGATGATCACAAGATCAAGATGGATGCAATGCGCTTGAAGATAAGAAAGATTAGAAAATATGCCATTCATACTGAGGCTTGGTATCATTATGCCATTGGATCAATTGTTACCTTAGATGCGATTATGATCGCATTTGTTGTTGCATTGAAATATTTTAGATAGTTTCAATGTATGGTTTAATTAGATGCTCTGGAGAGCTATATGTTTTTCGATGAGAACTATGTATGTACTTTGGTTTTAATGTGATGATGAACTTCTATTAATTTGGTCACTTATCTATTCATGATGTTCTTTAATGGTTTTTGACACACTTAATTATATATAATGCAGGCAGATGAATCGTCAATGGATGTACGGTGATAGACGCACATCCGAGTACATTAAGGGCGTGCATAATTTTCTTGCAGTGGCCGAGGCAAACAAGCAGAATGGTTTTATTTGTTGTCCATGCCCTAGCTGTGGGATTACGAGGTCTTACTATGACTCAAAAACCCTTCACACCCACCTGCTTTATAAGGGTTTCATGCCACACTATAATGTTTGGACCAAGCACGGAGAAAGAGGGGTTATGATGGATGACAACGAAGAAGAAGAGGATGATGACAACTGTGCCCCCCCGAATACGGTGACGTTGCAACGGGGGAAGCTGAAAATCAAGAGGAACTAGATGATGTGCCCAATGATGATCTTCGCCGGGTCATTGTTGATGTAAAGAGACAGTGCGAAAGTGTACCCCAATTGCGAAGATGGCAACACAAAGCTCGGTAACACACTGGAATTGCTGCATTGGAAGACAGAGAATGGTGTACCTAACTAATGATTTGAGAAGCTACTAAAAATATTGAAGAAGAAGCTTCCCAAGGATAACGAATTGCCCGATAGTACGTATGCAGCAAAGAAGGTTGTATGCCCTCTAGGATTGGAGGTGCAGAAGATACATGCATGCCCTAATGACTGCATCCTCTACTGCGATGCGTACGAGGATTTGAACGCATGCCCGGTATGCGGTGCATTGCGGTATAAGATCAGGTGAGATGGCCCTGGTGATGTTGACGGCGAGCGCCCCAGGAAGAGGGTTCCTGCCAAGGTGATGTGGTATGTTCCTGTAATGCCACGGTTGCAACGTCTGTTCATAAATAAAGAGCATGCCAAGTTGATGCGATGGCATAGAGAGGACTGTAAGAAAGATGGGAAGTTGAGAGCACACGCTGACGGGTCGCAGTGGAGAAAAATCGAGAGAAAGTACTGGGAGGATGCTACCTCTTGAGCATGCGTTGGTTTTCCCTTGAAGAGGAAAGGGTGATGCAACAAAGTAGTGTAAGTATTTCCCTTAGTTTTTGAGAACCAAGGTATCAATCCAGTAGGAGACTACACGTAAGTCGCCTAGTACCTGCACAAACAAACAAGATCGTCGCAACCAACGTGATAAAGGGGTTGTCAATCCCTTCACAGTCACTTACGAAAGTGAGATCTGATAAAGATAATAAGATAAATATTTTTGGTATTTTTGTATAGATTGGAAAGTAAAGATTGCAAAATAAATAGTAAACTAGAATTGTAGATTGGAAACTTATATGATGTAAAGTAGACCCCGGGGCCATAGGTTTCACTAGTGGCTTCTCTCAAGATAACATATATTATGGTGGGTGAACAAATTACTGCCGAGCAATTGATAGAAAATCGCATAGTTATGATGATATCTAGGCATGATCATGAACATAGGCATCATGTCCGTGTCAAGTAGACCGAAACAATTATGCATCTACTACTATTACCCCACACATCGACCGCTATCCAACATGCATCTAGAGTATTAAGTTCATAAGAACAGAGTAACGCATTAGGAAAGATGACATGATGTAGAAGGATAAACTCAAGCAATATGATATAAACCCCATCTTTTTATCTTCGATGGCAACAATACAATACGTGCCTTGCTGCCCCTGCTGTCACTGGGAAAGGACACCGCAAGATTGAACCCAAAGCTAAGCCCTTCTCCCATTGCAAGAAAGATCAATCTAGTAGGCCAAACTAAACTGATAATTCGAAGAGACTTGCAAGGATATAAAATCATGCATATAAGAATTCAGAGAAGAATCAAATATTTTTCATAGATAATCTTAATCATAAACCAACAATTCATTGGATCTCGGACACACCGCAAAAAGAATTAAATCGAATAGATCTCCAAGAACATCAAGGAGAACTTTGTATTGAGATCCAAAGAGAGAGAAGAAGCCATCTAGCTAATAACTATGGACCCGAAGGTCTATGGTAAACTACTCACACATCATCGGAGAGGCTATGGTGTTGATGTATAAGCCCTCCGTGATCGAGTCCCCCTCCGACGGATCGCCGGAAAAGGTCCCGAGATGGGATCTCACGGGTACAGAAGGTTGCGGCGGTGGAAAAGTGGTTTCGTGGCTCCCCTCGATGTTTTCAGGGTATAAGAGTATATATAGGCGAAATAAGTAGGTCGGTGGAGCTACGAGGGGCCCACGAGGGTGGGGGGCGCGCCGCCCTACCTCGTGGCCGCCTCGTTGCTTCCTTGACCTCCACTCCAAGTCTCCTGGATTGCGTTTGTTCCAAAAAAGATCCCCACGAAGGTTTTATTCCGTTTGGATTCCATTTGATATTCCTTTTCTGCGAAACACTGAAATAGGCAAAAAAACAACAACTGGCACTAGGCCTCTGGTTAATAGGTTAGTCCCGAAAATAATATAAAAGTGCATATTAAAGCCCATTAAACATCCAAAACAGATAATATAATAGAATGGAACAATAAAAAATTATAGATATGTTGGATACGTATCAGAGGACTTTTCATGTGACGCAGGGAACATATGGTTTGGTTTAAGCACGGATGGTATTAATCCTTTTGGGGAGGATAGAAGCAATCACAACACCTGGCCCGTGACTCTATGTACGTATAACCTTCCTCCTTGGCTATGCATGAAGCGAAAGTTCATTATGACGGCAGTTCTCATCCAAGGCCCTAAGCAAACCGACAATGAAATTGATGTGTACCTAAGACCATTAGTTGAAGAACTTTTCCAGCTATGGAATGGGAACGGTGCACGTGTGTGGGATGAGCACAAACATCAGGAATTTGACCTGCATGCGTTGCTGTTTGTAACCATCAATGATTGGCCTGCTCTCAGTAACCTTTCAGGATAGACAAACAAGGGATACCATGCATGCACACATTGTTTAGATGACACCGAAAGTATATACCTGGACAAATGCAGGAAGAATGTGTACCTGGGGCATCGTCGATTTCTTCTAACCAACCATCAATGTCAACAGAAAGGAAAGAATTTCAAAGGCGAGGCAGATCACCGGAAGAAGCCTGCCATCTGTACCGGTGATCACATACTTGCTATGGTCAATGATTTACAAGTAATCTTTGGAAAGGGTCCCGACGGACTATCTGTTCTGAATGACGCTGAGGAACGCGCACCCATGTGGAAGAAGAAAACTATATTTTGGGACCTACCCTACTGGAAAGACCTAGAGGTCCGCTCTTCAATCGACATGATGCACGTGGCAAAGAATCTTTGCCTGAACCTGCTAGGCTTCATGGGCATGTATGGGAAGAAAAAAGATACACCGGAGGCACGGGAGGACCAGTAACATGTGCACGAAAAAGACGACATGCCTCCAAAGCAGTATGAAGGTCCTGCTAGCTACACTCTTACCAAAGAAGAGAAGGAAATCTTCTTTGAATGCCTGCTCAGTATGAAGGTCCCGTCTGGCTTCTCATCGAATATAAAGGGAATAATAAACATGCCAGAGAAAAGATTTCAGAACCTAAAGTCTCATGACTGCCACGTGATTATGACGCAACTACTTCCGGTTGCATTGGGGGGGCTCCTACCAAAAAAGTTCGATTAGCCATTGTGAAGCTATGTGCATTCCTCAATGCAAACTCTCAGAAGGTGATTTATCCAGAAATCCTACCAAGGTTAAGGAGTGATGTGGTGCAATGTCTTGTTAGTTTCGAGCTGGTGTTCCCACCATCCTTCAATATCATGACGCACGTCCTAGTTCATCTAGTCGACGAGATTATCGTTCTGGGCCCTGTATTTCTACACAATATGTTCCCCTTTGAGAGGTTCATGGGACTCCTAAAGAAATATGTCCGTAACCGCGCTAGGCCAGAAGGAAGCATCTCCATGGGCCATCGAACAAAGGATGTCATTGGGTTTTGTGTTGACTTCATTCCTGACCTTAAGAAGATTGGTCTCCCTCAATCGTGGTATGAGGGGAGACTGACTGGAAAAGGCAAGCTAGGAGGGGACTCAATAATATGTAGGGACGGGCATTCTTGGTCTCAAGCACACTACATAGTTCTACAGAATTCTACCTTGGTGACCCCATATGTCGATGAACACAAGAACATTCTGCTCTCCAAACACCCGGAGCAGTGTGACGACTGGATTACATGTGAACACATCAGGACTTTCGGCAGTTGGATGCAGACACGTCTCAGGGTGACAACACTATTTCTGATGAGCTGTACTCGTTGGCCAGGGGACCATCTTCGACTGTATTGACTTACACAGGGTATGAGATAAATGGGAATACATTTTACACGACCGCCCATGATCAAAAGAGCACCAACCAAAACAGCGGTGTCCGCTTTGATGCAGCAACCAAGAGGGGAAAGGACACATACTATGGTTACATAGTGGACATATGGGAAGTTGACTACAGACATGATTTTAAGGTCCCTTTGTTTTAGTGCAAATGGGTCAATCTATCTGGAGGCGGGGTACAGGTAGACCCATAGTAGGGAATGACAACAGTGGATCCGAACAATCTTGGGTACACAGAGCACCCTGGATAAACACGAGGCCTGCCAAGCTCTGTTGCGTGGTAGGTTGGGTTTCTTCGCGCAGGTGGTTACAAAACCCGAGAGAGGAAGAGGAAACGGGAGCTGAGCAAAATGCAGAAGCTCAATGAAATAGTAGTAAAGCTAGAGGAACAAGTTGAGAGCCAGTGAGCTGCCGGCCAACCATCTCAGTGGCACGAAGCTACCCCGCCATCTCAGAGGAGAAGCAGCGTGGCTTCCACCGAGCTCGTTCAGCAGCCCGACTTCACAGCTCCTAGCTACCCCGTGGATGCTATCACGGAGGCTCAACATTGCCAGCTTATGACGAAATGGCAGAACCTCACTTTGAGGGCAGCTGTCGGCTCTGTTGCACTCCTCAACCCGACGAAACTTTTCACTGCCGTCCGATTCCACATGGCTATGCTATTGTGACGGTGGATGAAGTAATGGAGGGATTTGGGGATCTCGAGCTTGACCACCCTACAGGTGAAGGGGAGACTCAGCCGAGTTATGCTCTGAGGACTACATGTCTATGGCGGAAGGAGTACATCAAGCTACCGAACTGGACGCCTCTACCTCCTCCTCCTCCTCCGACGAGTCAGGGCACTCCGCCTTCTCCTCCGGCGAGTGATCAAGGCACTCCGCCTCCTTCAACGGCTCCTCTGGCGCATGAGGCCGGCACTCTGCCTCCTACTTCACCTCCTCTGGCGCATCCGAGAAGTCCACCTCCTCCTCTGCCTCGTCAGCAATGGTGGAAGACAGACGCCGCCATCCCGGCTCCTCCGGCACGTCGGAGCACTCCGCCTCATAAACAACGACGGAAGAGTGACGCCGCCGCTCTGGCTGCTAGTAGTACAGCCAGAGGCCGAAGGCAATTCAGATACGGTCCATCTCTCAAGCCTCTGGAAAAGTTACCATATGAGAGGACCGAGAAGGAAAACATGGAGATCTATGAAGCCCAAGTGATGGACCATTTTGCAAAGAAACCTCCACCTCCGAAGGATATGATAGATCTGGTGAAAGTGAAGCGCACTATCGATGCCCTGAAGCGACCACCACCGCCTCTGCCGGATTCCAACTATGTTCGTGCTCTTAAAAAGATATATGAAGATGCGCGGTGGTCGGGAAGTACTTCTAGTGATAAAAGGTTAGCAGAACGAAGAAGTGGGAAAAAAAATTCCCCAGCTCGACGAACAGGAGAACCAATCATGGCCCTCGCTCAAGGTGTCAAGCGATATCGTCGCTAATCATCCGGGTATGGTGCCCGGTAACAATCCTGCTGATTACCTGAGCGATGATGTACACTTTGATACAATGGAGGTGGAAGAATTCAGATACCAATACGGGAAGCCTCTCGTCAAACCTGATCCTCCTCCTCTAACAACGATGATGCGAAGATTCCATGAATGGTACATGAAAACCTGTAGCGAGTCTCGGAAGGATGTTTTGACGATGAGAATTAAAGAGGAGGACGAACTCGTTGGAATGGATCTGTTTTCTGTTGAATTTGACGAGTTTTTCTAGTTATACAATCAAAAGGCCCTCGACAAATCACTCGTAACTTGATGTTGTATGTAAGTACTACTTGTGTAATTAAGTCTCTATATATAGCTCATCTCTTTCATTGCATGTATATATAATTATCGTCACTATATTATGAATATTGAAGATCGTCGAATGCAGAAAAGCACAAATCTATGACATTGGGTTCATTAACCCAAATGTCATACATGAATGGAAGGTTAAACACAATGTCAAAGAAACCGAGGACAAGTTGCTACAATATTGCTCAAAAATCAAAATAAAGATACAAATACTCTTTCCTTACAACTTCAAGTGAGTGTTACTGTCTTGTGCATATTCGGTTTCCCTTATTACACAAGGGTAAAGTAATGTAATTGATGAGTTATATGCATGCGTGCGCAACTTCCACTTTATTCTCCTAGAGATTAAGCTTGAGCAGGGAGCAATAACCGTCTTAGACTCGAGACAAAAAGATCCCCAGGACTATGCAGACATGACTCAAATGCTCCAGAAGTAACTTCAATCGATCATTATCGCACCATATCGGCAACTTTGTTAATTTCCTGATATCAAGTAATTATTTTGTTTGTCTGACAGGGTTTGGAAAGAGTTTATCGTAATTGCTCCGCACTGCCGAAGGAGCTGCGTTTACACACCCGAAAGTAAGTACTACTAGCTAGTTCCGCGCATCTCCCATTGATTCTAGCTAGTTTCATCAATGCCAGATTATCAGTTTGATTGCACTCTATGTCTCATAAAGTGCTTGTGGCAGGAAGCCAGGAATGATCATTGTGGATACTACGTTTGCGAGTTCATCTACAATGCGACGACCTCTAAGTGGGGCTACTCTCAAAAACAATATGAAGTGCGTAAGCAATAATATTCACAATTTTATTTTATTACCATCATTTGTGTTGAGTTTCATTCATATATATGCATTGACCCCCTTCTTCAAATTAGATGTGGCAGATGCGGGATGAACTCCTACCACATGATCGCATACGAGCAATTTAAGAGGAATTGGCGGGATTCTTTCTTGACCATGTCATAAAATAAAGCGGGAGAATACCATGTGGAGTTTGACATTAGATGTTAGGGACTGTAAGAGATCTTATATTTTATATATGTAGCTAGTAGCGTCGGATAGATATACAAAAACTTGTTGTTCGACCAATCTCTCGGAGAAGGATAGGACGATCACTTCTCTCTGTATATGTTCATGACGATCTGGTGTACTTAATGGTTCCTTCATTTTCTTACTTGCTAGTGTGTCAAGTTCTCTATATATGTAAAGTAGCTAGCGTCGACTAAGAACGGAGATAAGAGAGGTCACTTCTTCCTATTATCTAGCTAACACAATATATGAAACCCCTAAATGAACCCTCCAAAACCCCTTAAACACCCCCTCTTTAAAAAAAACCCCCCAGCTCCTGAGCTGCTGACGCGTGGATGCCTTTTGGTCCCGGTTGGTGTTACCAACCGGGACTAAAGGCCCTCCTGCCTGTACTTGCCGCGGTGGCCACGTGGAGCACCACATGTCCCGGTTCGTAAGCGAACCGGGACTAAAGGTGTTGGGCTTTAGTCCCGACCCTTTAGTCCCGGTTCTAGAACCGGGGCTAATGTGCCTTTGGAACCGGGACAAATGGGTTGTTTTCTACTAGCGGCAACACTTCATTTATTAGGTTGTAGACTTATCTTGTCTTGGTACGTGTGATGTTACTCGTAGTGTGAGACCACATGCCACTTTTTTCTCATTAATTACTCCCTCCATTTCTTTTTACTCTGCCTATAAGATTTGAGTCTAGTCAAATTTTGTAAAGTTTGACCAAATTTATATTAAAAAATATCAGCATCTACATTACTAAATATATATTTGATAAGAAACTAAATTCCATAATGATTCTAGTGATATTGGTTTGGTATTGTGAATGTTGATATTTTTTCTATAAGTCTAGTTAAACTAGAGATACTCTGACTTTGGGAAAAACTTATATGCAGACTAAAAAGGAATGGAGGGAGTATTCGCCACATCATCTATTTTGCCTAAATATGTGTGATGTTACCACTTATGTTACTCCCACTATGGGTAGTCTGACAATCTCATCTTGCCAGTATAGCAACATTTTTGTTTTTTGGTACCGACAAATTAAATTTCTTGACAAAATTAATTCAAGTTAACCATAATGAAGACAATCCAAAATCCTATATTCAAAAATGATTTCAAATATTTTCAAAAGGATTTAGATGTCATGTTTTGCATTTTTAGAATCAAATATTTCAATTAAGAAGTGGCAAATGTTCATATATATCCAAATAATAATAATGTTACTAATATACTCCCTTAGTGATTAATGATCTTATATTTCTTTTGAGAGAGAGTAATTCATAACTATTCGGTCAAATTCCCTCCTCTAACTGTATCCCTATTTCTAAAATTCACCTTATTTATTCCTGAATCCCTAACCCTAGCTTGACATAGACGATTATTAGTACTAGGTCGATACTTATGTGTGGTAACGACGTCGGTGACAACGGGGTGGCTCACTATGGTGATGAAATCCACACATGGTAGTCTCTTGAACCTGGTTGAGAGATGGGCGCCGACGCAAGGATAGTGGATGGTAAGCCGTGGGCGGATGTTAATATAGTGTACTATGGCTCAGATGCATAGGTTGGTAAAAACTGTGCAAGATACACACATTGTCGTAACAAAGTTTCCACTCGTCCTCATCCTCCCGAGTCGCCCCCGTGCGGTGGCTGGGAGGCCCCCAGATCCCGTCGCCCCCGACTCCTCCTCTCAACCTCCTCCTCCCTCATCACCGCCTGAGGGCGCGGCCAGGCAAAGCCTTACCGTCGCCGGCGGCGGCGGGGACTAGGTGCCCTCCCGCTCGTGAGGAGCTGGCGCGGGCCGGCACCCCCGGGCCGGAGCGTGGCGTGCGGCCGGACGTCACGACAGGGGATGGCGGCGCTCCGGTGATCCCATTCCCCATGGCAGGCAGCTTCAAGATCTGGGGCCACTACAAGAAATATGTCAACTTGTGACCACCACTATTGGTCACTGAATGGTCATTGCTTTCCATTTGTGACCTTTTTGTGACCAAAAACAAAAGGTCAAAAGCTGACCGTCGTAAACTAAAATTAACGACCTTTCTTCTGGAATGGTCGTACATTTATGACCAAAAAGAAGGTCGTAGATTTAACGACCAATTATTTTGGTCAATAGCAATCCGCCCACACCACGTCAGATCCACCGTGGCAAGCAGACGTGGCAGAATTACGACCAAATGAAAAGGTCGTAAAATAGAATTAGCTCGGTCCATTTCGGCCGTCTACATGGGCCGAGCCCAAGAATTCAGCCTTATATATTTTTTCTTATTAATTTCGGTCAGCTATATGGGCTAGGCCCAACTATTCGGGCTTTTTAATTTCTAGGCAATGGCCTTTTTGCCTCAACAGCTTCAGTTTTTTTCCACTAGTCAAATGGGTCCCAGTTGTCAGGTTCTGGTAAGTGGGTCCCAACTAGCAAGGTCATATTCTTCATATTTCAATTTAACAGTAAATAAATAACCAGTATTTAAATTGGCACAAACAAAAACACACGTGTCAGATTTAGTACAGGGCTCTTGCTGTACAAATAACAGGTAATAAGCTCTAACATATACAGTACTTTACAAGATCAACAAGCTCTACACGTAACCAAGCTTTACGCTGAAGGAAATATGCCCTAGAGGCAATAATAAAGTTATTATTTATTTTCTTATATCATGATAAATGTTTATTATTCATGCTAGAATTGTATTAACCGGAAACGTAATACTTGTGTGAATACATAGACAAACAAAGTGTCACTAGTATGCCTCTACTTGACTAGGTCGTTAATCGAAGATGGTTATGTTTCCTAACCATAGACATGAGTTGTCATTTGATTAACAGGATCACATCATTAGGAGAATGATGTGTTTGACATGACCCATTCCATTAGCTTAGCACCCGATCGTTTAGTATGTTGCTATTGCTTTCTTCATGACTTATACATGTTCCTATGACTATGAGATTATGCAACTCCCGTTTACCGGAGGAACACTTTGTGTGCTACCAAACATCACAACGTAACTGGGTGATTATAAAGGTGCTCTACAGGTGTCTCCGAAGGTACATGTTGGGTTGGCGTATTTCGAGATTAGAATTTGTCGCTCCGATTGTCGGAGAGGTATCTCTGGGCCCTCTCGGTAATGCACATCACTTAAGCCATGCAAGCAATGCAACTAATAAGTTAGTTGCAAGATGATGTATTACGGAACGAGTAAAGAGACTTGCCGGTAACGAGATTGAACTAGTTATTGAGATACCGACGATCGAATCTCGGGTAAGTAACATACCGATAACAAAGGGAACAACGTATGTTGTTATGCGGTCTGACCGATAAAGATCTTCGTAGAATATGTAGGAGCTGTAAGTGCATCTAGTGCCACCCCTAGTTGGTTTTGGAGTATTGACGACAAACCTAGTTGAGGGACTAATGTGTTTGTGAGAATGGCAGGATAACACAAGTAGAAGTCCCTCAATGATTCGGTTTTACTACCAGAGATGACCCCTAAAAATGTATGAAGACAGTGAAGACAATGGTGGTTTATGAAGATATTCATATTGAAGACTATGACAAGAGAAGACTCCCTATGAAGCTTATGGAACTCGAAGACTTAGATCCTTCGTAGTTTATTTCATTTATTTTGTGTCATAGGAACCACCGTACTGTTAAGTGGGGTCCAAGAGAACCAGTTAGAATGACTGAAGTGATGCCTAATTCAAATCCTATGTCTTCGAGCGAAGACAATGAGAGCGAATCTTGTCCAGAGCCGGACAAGTCAGCTTTGCTTGTAGCCCAAGTAAAGTTGCCATGAGAGTTTGAAATCTGACCGTTGAGACACGTGTCAGTTCCTTAGTGACCCAGGGTCATTTCGGACAAATCAGGTCGGGTTGCCAAGTGGCTATAAATAGCCCACCCCCACAACCATAAACGGTTGGCTGCTCAGATTTCAGTGCACGGCTTTTGTCGTTTGAGAGCAACCCACCTCGAAGCCTTTGAGAGAAAATTCCTAGCGAGGAGAAAAGCCCTAACCACCCAGAGTCAGAGTAAATTGGGCATCACTTAAGTCTTCTTGTCTGTGTGATCTGAAGACTTATTACACTTGAGGACTGTGAATCCTCCAGACGGTTAGGCATCGCGTTCAGAGCATCCAAGAAGACATTGTGGATTGCCAGTGAACGAAGTCTGTGAAGGTTTGGGAGTCTACCTTGAAGACTTACCAGAGTGATTGGGCGAGGACTAAGTGACCTTAGCTCAAGGAGAATACGGTGAGGACTTGGTGTCCTAAACACACACAGTTCTGGACTGGGTGTCCGGGACTGTGTGTCCTAAGGTTTAAATACCTAGCCGCTCCAACCAGACGTACAGTTGTCACAGCAACTGGAACTGGTCCAACATATCATTGTCTTCAACGAGTCACTGGTTTCATCTTCACTTCCTTTTCTTACTGTTACTCATTGTGAAGACATTGCGTGCTTGCTTTATCTTTTGTCTTCACAACATGAATGTATGATCTGTTTGGCTTCATAACTTCTTCCTACCTGATCCTTATTACACTGCAGCTGTTTGTCTTTGTGCTTTCACTCTATTGAATACTTGACCATGGCTTGCCTAGTGTAATCTAACTTCCGCTGCATAGTAATAGGCAAAGTCTTCACTGTTTGTCTTCACAACTCCCACATCTTGAAGACTTTCATAAAAATCACCTATTCACCCCCCCTCTAGTCGATATAACGCACTTTCAGGAGCCAATATGAGCATCCAGGTTCCGCTATTGGTTATTGACCGGACACGTGTCTCGGTCATGTCTACATTGTTGTCGAACCCATAGGGTCCGCACGCTTAACGTTACGATGATAGTTTCATTATGAGTTTATATATTTTGATGTACCGAAGGTTGTTCGGAGTCCCGGATGTGATCACGGACTTGATGAGGAGTCTCGAAATGGTCGATACATAAAGATCGATATATTGGATGACTATATTTGGACACCGGAAAGGTTCCGGGTGAGATTGGGACAATACCGGATCACCGGGAGGTTATCGGAACCCCCTGGGAGGTATATGGGCCTTATTGGGCCTTAGTGGAAAGGAGGGGAAAGGAGCAAGGGAGGGCCCCCCCCAAGCCCAATCCGAATTGGGAGGGGGGCCGACCCCCCTTTCCTTCCTCCCTCCTTCCTCTTCCTTCCCTCTCCTACTCCTAATAGGAAAAGGGGGAGTCCTACTCCCGGTGGGAGTTGGACTCCCCCCTTGGGCGCGCCACCCTCCTTGGCCGGCCCCCTCCTCCACTCCTTTATATACGGGGCAGGGGGCACCCCAGAGACACAACAATTGATCATTGATCTCTTAGCCGTGTGCGGTGCCCCCTCCACCATAATCCTCGATAATATTGTAGTGGTGCTTAGGCGAAGCCCTGCGACGGTAGAACATCAAGATCGTCACCATGCCGTCGTGCTGACGGAACTCATCCCCGACACTTTGCTGGATCGGAGTCCGGGGACCATCATCGAGCTGAACGTGTGCATAAACTCGGAGGTGCCATAGTTTTGGTGCTTGATCGGTCGGGCCGTGAAGACGTACGACTACATCAACCGCGTTGTTATAACGCTTCCGCTTCCGGTCTACAAGGGTACGTAGACAACACTCCCCCCTCTCGTTGTTGTGCATCACCATGATCTTGCGTGTGCGTAGGAATATTTTGAAATTACTACGTTCCCCAACAGTGGCATCCGAGCCTAGGTTTTATGTGTTGATGTTATATGCAGGAGTAGAACACAAGTGTGTTGTGGGCGATATAAGTCATACTGCTTACCAGCATGTCATACTTTGGTTCGGCGACATTGTTGGATGAAGCGGCCCAGACGGACATTACGTGTACGCTTACGCAGGACTGGTTCTACCGACGTGCTTTGCACACAGGTGGCTGGCGGGTGTCAGTTTCTCCAACTTTAGTTGAACCGAGTGTGGCTACGCCCGGTCCTTGCGTAGGTTAAAACAGCACCAACTTGACAAACTATCGTTGTGGTTTTTGATGCGTAGGTAAGATTGGTTCTTGCTAAGCCCGTAGCAGCCACGTAAAACTTGCAACAAACAAAGTAGAGGACGTCTAACTTGGTTTTGCAGGGCATGTTGTGATGTGATATGGTCAAGGCATGATGCTAAATTTTATTGTATGAGATGATCTTGTTTTGTAACCAAGTTATCGACAACTGGCAGGAGCCATATGGTTGTCGCTTTATTGTATGCAATGCAATTGCCCTGTAATGCTTTACTTTATCACTAAGCGGTAGCGATAGTCGTAGAAGCATAAGATTGGCGAGACGACAATGATGCTACGATGGAGATCAAGGTGTCGCACCGGTGACGATGGTGATCATGACAATGCTTCGGAGATGGAGATCACAAGCACAAGATGATGATGGCCATATCATATCACTTATATTGATTGCATGTGATGTTTATCTTTTATGCATCTTATCTTGCTTTGATTGACGGTAGCATTATAAGATGATCTCTCACTAAATTTCAAGATAAAAGTGTTCTCCCTGAGTATGCACCGTTGCCAAAGTTCGTCGTGCCCAGACACCACGTGATGATCGGGTGTGATAAGCTCTACGTCCATCTACAACGGGTGCAAGCCAGTTTTGCACACGCATAATACTCAGGTTAAACTTGACGAGCCTAGCATATGCAGATATGGCCTCGGAACACTGAGACCGAAAGGTCGAGCGTGAATCATATAGTAGATATGATCAACATAGTGATGTTCACCATTGAAAACTACTCCATTTCACGTGATGATCGGTTATGGTTTAGTTGATTTGGATCACGTGATCTCTTAGAAGATTAGAGGGATGTCTTTCTAAGTGGGAGTTCTTAAGTAATATGATTAATTGAACTTAAATTTATCATGAACTTAGTACCTGATAGTATCTTGCTTGTTTATGTTTGATTGTAGATAGATGGCCCGTGCTGTTGTTCCGTTTAATTTTAATGCGTTCCTTGAGAAAGAAAAGTTGAAAGATGATGGTAGCAATTTTACAGACTGGGTCCGTAACTTGAGGATTATCCTCATTGCTGCATAGAAGAATTACGTCCTGGAAGCACCGCTGGGTGCTAGACCTGCTGCTAATGCAACTGACGATGTTAAGAACGTCTGGCAGAGCAAAGCTGATGACTACTCGATAGTTCAACGTGCCATGCTTTACGGCTTAGAACCGGGTCTTCAACGACGTTTTGAACGTCATGGAGCATATGAGATGTCCCAGGAGTTGAAGCTAATATTTCAAGCAAATGCCCAGATTGAGAGATATGAAGTCTCCAATAAGTTCTATAGCTGCAAGATGGAGGAGAACAGTTCTGTCAGTGAGCATATACTCAAAATGTCTGGGTATAATAATCACTTGATTCAACTGGGAGTTAACTTTCCGGATGATTGCGTCATTGACAGAATTCTCCAATCACTTCCACCTAGCTACAAGAGCTTCGTGATGAACTATAATATGCAAGGGATGGATAAGACAATTCCCGAGCTCTTCGCAATGCTAAAAGCTGCGGAGGTAGAAATCAAGAAGGAGCATCAAATGTTGATGGTCAACAAGACCACTAGTTTCAATAAAAGGGAGAGGGGAAGAAGAAGGGGAACTTCAAGAAGAACAACAAGCAAGTTGCTGCTCAGGAGAAGAAACCCAAGTCTGGACCTAAGCCTGAAACTGAGTGCTTCCACTGCAAGCAGACTGGTCACTGGAAGCGGAACTGCCCCAAGTATTTGGCGGATAAGAAGGATGGCAAGGTGAACAAAGGTATATGTGATATACATGTTATTGATGTATACCTTACTAGAGCTCGCAGTAGCACCTGGGTATTTGATACTGGTTCGGTTGCTAATATTTGCAACTCAAAACAGGGACTACGGATTAAGCGAACACTGGTGAAGGACGAGGTGACGATGCGCGTGGGAAATGGTTCCAAAGTCGATGTGATCGCGGTCGGCACGCTACCTCTACATCTACCATCGGGATTAGTATTAGACCTAAATAATTGTTATTTGGTGCCAGCGTTGAGCATGAACATTATATCTGGATCTTGTTTGATGCGAGACGGTTATTCATTAAATCAGAGAATAATGGTTGTTCTATTTATATGAGTAATATCTTTTATGGTCATGCACCCTTGAAGAGTGGTCTATTTTTGATGAATCTCGATAGTAGTGATACACATATTCATAATGTTGAAGCCAAAAGATGTAGAGTTGATAATGATAGTGCAACTTATTTGTGGCACTGCCGTTTAGGTCATATTGGTGTAAAGCGCATGAAGAAACTCCATACTGATGGACTTTGGAACCACTTGATTATGAATCACTTGGTACTTGCGAACCGTGCCTCATGGGCAAGATGACTAAAACGCCGTTCTCCGGTACTATGGAGAGATCAACAGATTTGTTGGAAATCATACATACAGATGTATGTGGTCCAATGAATGTTGAAGCTCGTGGCGGATATCGTTATTTTCTCACCTTCACAGATGATTTAAGAAGATATGGGTATATCTACTTAATGAAGCATAATTCTGAAACATTTGAAAAGTTCAAAGAATTTCAGTGTGAAGTTGAAAATCATCGTAACAAGAAAATAAAGTTTCTACGATCTGATCATGGAGGAAAAATTTTAGTTACGAGTTTGGTTTACATTTGAAACAATGCGGAATAGTTTCACAACTCACGCCACCCGGAACACCACAGCGTAATGGTGTGTCCGAACGTCGTAATCGTACTTTACTTGATATGGTGCGATCTCTGATGTCTCTTATAGATTTACCGCTATCGTTTTGGGGTTATGCTTTAGAGACGGCCGCATTCACATTAAATAGGGCACCATCAAAATCCGTTGAGACGACGCCTTATAAACTATGGTTTGGCAAGAAACCAAAGCTGTCGTTTCTGAAAGTTTGGGGCTGCGATGCTTATGTGAAAAAGCTTCAACCTGATAAGCTCGAACCCAAATCGGAGAAATGTGTCTTCATAGGATACCCGAAGGAGACTGTTGGGTACACCTTCTATCACAGATCCGAAGGCAAGAAATTTGTTGCTAAAAATGGATCCTTTCTAGAGAAGGAGTTTCTCTCAAAAGAAGTGAGTGGGAGGAAAGTATAACTTGATGAGGCAACTGTACCTGCTCCCTTATTGGAAAGTAGTACATCACAGAAACCGGTTTCTGTGACACCTACACCAATTAGTGAGGAAGCTAATGATGATCATGAAACTTCAGAACAAGTTACTACTGAAACTCGTAGATCAACCAGAATAAGATCCGCACCAGAGTGGTACGGTAATCCTGTTCTGGAAGTCATGCTACTAGATCATGATGAACCTACGAACTATGAAGAAGCAATGGTGAGCCCAGATTCCGCAAAATGGCTTGAAGCCATGAAATCTGAGATGGGATCCATGTATGAGAACAAAGTGTGGACTTTGGTTGACTTGCCCAATGATCGGCAAGCAATTGAAAATAAATGGATCTTCAAGAAGAAGACTGACGCTGACGGTAATGTTACTGTCTACAAAGCTCGACTTGTCGCAAAAGGTTTTCGACAAGTTCAAGGGATTGACTACGATGAGACCTTCTCACCCGTAGAGATGCTTAAGTCTGTCCGAATCATGTTAGCAATTACCGCATTTTATGATTATGAAATTTGGCAGGTGGATGTCAAAACTGCATTCCTAAATGGATTTCTGGAAGAAGAGTTGTATATGATGCAGCCGGAAGGTTTTGTCGATCCAAAGGGAGCTAACAAAGTGTGCAAGCTCCAGCGATCCATTTATGGACTGGTGCAAGCATCTCGGAGTTGGAATAAATGCTAAGGATATGTTTCTCGTATATGGAGGTGACAAAGAGCTCATCGTAAATGGTTACGTTGATGCAAGCTTTGACACTGATCCGGACGATTCTAAACCGCAAACCGGATACGTATTTACATTAAACAGTGGAGCTGTCAGTTGGTGCAGTTCTAAACAAAGCGTCGTGGCGGGATCTACATGTGAAGCGGAGTACATAGCTGCTTCGGAAGCAGCAAACGAAGGAGTCTGGATGAAGGAGTTCATATTCGATCTAGGTGTCATACCTAGTGCGTCGGGTCCAATGAAAATCTTTTGTGACAATACTGGTGCAATTGCCTTGGCAAAGGAATCCAGATTTCACAAGAGAACCAAGCACATCAAGAGAAGCTTCAATTCCATCCGGGATCTAGTCCAGGTGGGAGACATAGAGATTTGCAAGATACATACGGATCTGAATGTAGAAGACCCATTGACTAAGCCTCTTCCACGAGCAAAACATGATCAGCACCAAGGCTCCATGGGTGTTAGAATCATTACTGTGTAATCTAGATTATTGACTCTAGTGCAAGTGGGAGACTGAAGGAAATATGCCCTAGAGTCAATAATAAAGTTATTATTTATTTCCTTATATCATGATAAATGTTTATTATTCATGCTAGAATTGTATTAACCGGAAACGTAATACTTGTGTGAATACATAGACAAACAAAGTGTCACTAGTATGCCTCTACTTGACTAGCTCGTTAATCGAAGATGGTTATGTTTCCTAACCATAGACATGAGTTGTCATTTGATTAACGAGATCACATCATTAGGAGAATGATGTGATTGACATGACCCATTCCATTAGCTTAGCACCCGATCGTTTAGTATGTTGCTATTGCTTTATTCATGACTTATACATGTTCCTATGACTATGAGATTATGCAACTCCCGTTTACCGGAGGAACACTTTATGTGCTACGAAACGTCACAACGTAACTGGGTGATTATAAAGGTGCTCTATAGGTGTCTCCAAAGGTACATGTTGGGTTGGTGTATTTCGAGATTAGGATTTGTCACTCCGATTGTCGGAGAGGTATCTCTGGGCCCTCTCGGTAATGCACATCACTTAAGCCTTGCAAGCAATGCAACTAATAAGTTAGTTACAAGATGATGTATTACGGAACGAATAAAGAGACTTGCCGGTAACAAGATTGAACTAGGTATTGAGATACCGACGATCGAATCTCGGGCAAGTAACATACCAATGACAAAGGGAACAACATATGTTATTATGCGGTCTGACCGATAAAGATCTTCGTAGAATATGTAGGAGCCAATATGAGCATCCCGGTTCCGCTACTGGTTATTGACCGGAGACGTGTCTCGGTCATGTCTACATTGTTCTCGAACCCGTAGGGTCTGCACGCTTAACGTTACGATGACAGTTTCATTATGAGTTTATATATTTTGATGTACCGAAGGTTGTTCGGAGTCCCGGATGTGATCACGGACTTGACGAGGAGTCTCGAAATGGTCGAGACATAAAGATCGATATATTGGACGACTATATTTGGACACCGGAAAGGTTCCGGGTGAGATTGGGACAATACCGGATCACCGGGAGGTTATCGGAACCCCCCGGGAATTATATGGGCCTTATTGGGCCTTAGTGAAAGGAGCAAGGGAGGGGGCGCCCCCCCAAGCCTAATCCGAATTGGGAGGGGGCGGCCCCCCCTTTCCTTCCTCCCTCCTTCCTCTGCCTTCCCTCTCCTACTCCTAACAGGAAAATGGGGAGTCCTACTCCCGGTGGGAGTTGGACTCCCCCCTTGGGCGCGCCACCCTCCTTGGCCGGCCCCCTCCTCCACTCCTTTATATACGGGGGCAGGGGGGCACCCCAGAGACACAACAATTGATCATTGATCTCTTAGCTGTGTGCAGTGCCCCCCTCCACCATAATCCTTGATAATATTGTAGCGGTGCTTAGGCGAAGCCCTGCGATGGTAGAACATCAAGATCGTCACCACGCCATCATGCTGACGGAACTCATCCCCGACACTTTGCTGGATCAGAGTCCGGGGATCGTCATTGAGCTGAACGTGTGCATAAACTCGGAGGTGTCGTAGTTTCGGTGCTTGATCGGTCGGGCCGTGAAGACATACGACTACATCAACCGCGTTGTTATAACGCTTCCGCTTCCGGTCTACGAGGGTACGTAGACAACACTCTCCCCTCTCGTTGCTGTGCATCACCATGATCTTGCGTGTGCGTAGGAATATTTTGAAATTACTACGTTCCCCAACATACGCGTCGTAACCAAGCTCCAACATATACAAGCTCTACAGAAGCACTACAAGTGTAATAACTAGCTACAAGCTCTACAGAAGCACTACAAGTGTAATAACTAGCTACAATATATACAAGCTCTAAAAGTATGGCAATCACGGTTACAAGCTCCACATGTGTACAGTTACGAGCTATGTTCTTCAGCATGGAGCTCTTTCGATAGTGATCGTAAACGGCACTTGCTCCTATCAGAACAGTGATATGCCTTCCACGGTTGCCCTGTTACATGTATCAACAGAGAAGAATTAGTGTTAAAAAATCAGCAGAGAAGAATTAGAAAAACTGGAACCAATATACCAAGAAGATACCATAAAAAATGATAGTTATTTAGATTAGAATGAAGACACAGGTTCAGCTAGTACCATGCTTTTTGTCCTCCAGCTAGTTAAAATGAGATAGCAGCAGCAACAATTCAAATAATTGAGCAATTTGAAACAGCAGCAACAATTTAGGGGTTGAGAAAAGCTACAGGGGCTCTAAGTTTTGACTTAAACAACAGCAGCAGCAATTTGAAACAGCAGGAGGGAAGTAGCAGTTGACTGGAACAATAGTAGGGAAACAACAACAGTACTAAGAAGCAACAACAACATCAGTTTTGACTTGAACGGAGAAGCAACAGCAGCAACATTATTGAGAAGCAACAACAACAGCCATACTGAGAAGCAACAACAGCAACAATACCGAAAGAAACAACAGCAGTAGCAGTACCTGAAAGGAACAACAGCAACAACACTATAGTAGTAGCAGTACCTTGGTGCCAACAACCTGCAAAACAACACAACCATCCACACATTAAGGACTGACTTCAGATCAGTGGGTTCATTGACACAAGGCAATAAGAAACTGTACTCACACAGTGACAATCACCATCATTCCCAACAATGATCTGGGTCTCTAGTTTACTGTTTATTTCCTCTAGGTACATCAATTAATTCAGTACAAATTGTTAGTCCGCTGCTAGCTTGTGTAGGTACAACAAGGCTATCAGTCAGCAAAGTTGTGTAGGTACACCACCGTGACTGAAATACTAATCAGAAGAGTGATTGATACTTGTGGCTGAGAGTGATCGTGCTGAGTGAATCAATGGATTCTCAACCATGTGCACACCTGAACAGCCTAAGCTTACGATGTACAGTAAGTTAGGGTCAAGTTCCATAATACATTAATAAAGGATCAAAAAAAACTACTAGAATACATAGAAATTCCATGCAGATGAGTAATTCCATAATACAGTTTCTTTTTTTGAAGAGTTGCATATCACAATAAAAACAAATATAATATTTAATTGCCTGAGGCCAAAATAGTATAGTAAAGAACACAGAACATACAAGGCATGCATACATTATTAATTAAAAGAGAGGATTGATCAATAAGGATGAGTTAACCCATGCATTTCTTACATATGAGAGCATTAGAATACAGTTAACAAATGCACTTTCACCGTCAAATCTGAAGTAATACTACCAATCATAGATAAAAGTGTTGGGATGTAACTCATATCTATAGGCAGGTCACATACTAGCACAAATCTTAAACGAGTTGAGTTAAGGAAAAATTAATGACTGAAACAATTCTAATAGCAAGCTGGTTAAGCAGTGCAGCCTTCCAGGTACCATTGCATGCATAACTTATAATGTCACCATCAAAATTCCACATAAATGATAAGTCAAACATGCCGATGGACAACAGAATTTAGCCCATACAATGCAAAACTATTTTACACAAAACCACAGTTTGGATCTATCTAGCAAACCATTTTAAGAACAAATCACATCAAGACATGGACAGTAAAGGCAATCATTTTAGAAGGCTTGGACTGCATATACAAGTTGATCATGGAACTAACAAACATGAAAAGAACATAATAGATTGATCATGGAACTAACAGACATGGACAGTAAAGGCAATCATTTTAGAAGGCTTGGACTGCACTAGTTACTGACTGCACATGTATATGCACAAAGAAGCTAGAGCAGCACCAAATCCATAGTAACCAGTTCATAGGCATGAATTAGAACTAGAGCATGGACCAGTAGATCAACAGGAGGAGACAGATTAGACCAAATCCACATAAACACATCCATACACCTACCAGGATAACTGGATAGTGGCCAATTGGTTAGATCAGGAGCAACAGTACATATTTCCTGATAACCCACAAGTATAGGGGATCGCAACAGTTTTTGAGCGTAAAGTATTGAACCCAAATTTATTGATTCGACACAAGGGGAGCCAAAGAATACTCTCAAGTATTAGCAGCTGAGTTGTCAATTCAACCACACCTGGAAACTTAATATCTGCAGCAAAGTGTTTAGTAGCAAAGTAATATGATAGTAGTGATAACGGTAACAATAGGTAACAGTAGTAAAAGTAATGTTTTTGGTATTTTGTAGTGATGATAGAAATAGCAACGGAAAAGTAAATAAGCGAAGAACAATATATGGAAAGCTCATAGGCAATGGATCAGTGATGGAGAATTATGCCGGATGCGGTTCATCATGTAACAGTCATTGATATAATGTAGGCATGTATTCCGAACATAGTCATACGTGCTTATGGAAAAGAACTTGCATGGCATCTTTTGTCCTACCCTCCCATGGTAGCGGGGTCCTTACGAAAACTAAGGGATATTAAGGCCTCATTTTAATAGAGAACCGGAACAAAGCATTAACACAGTGAATACATGGACTCCTCAAACTACAGTCATCACCGGTAAGTATCCCGATTATTGTCACTTCGGGGTTAACGGATCATAACACATAATAGGTGACTATAGACTTGCAAGATAGGATCAAGAACACCCATATATTGATGAAAACATAATAGGTTCAGATCTGAAATCATGGCACTCGGGCCCTAGTGACAAGCATTAAGCATAGCAAAGTCATAGCAACATCAATCTCAGAACATAGTGGATACTAGGGATCAAACCCTAACAAAACTAACTCGATTACATGATAGGTCCCATCCAACCCATCACCGTCCAGCAAGCCTACGATGGAATTACTCACGCACGGCGGTGAGCATCATGAAATTGGTGATGGAGGATGGTTGATGATGACGATGGCGACGGATTCCCCTCCCCGGAGCCCCGAACGGACTCCAAATCAGCCCTCCCGAGAGGTTTTAGGGCTTGGCGGCGGCTCCGTATCGTAAAACGTGATGATTTCTTCTCTCTGATTTTTCTCTCCCTGAAACTCAATATATAGAGTTGGAGTTGGTGTCGGAGAGGCAACAGGGGGCCCACCAGGTAGGGGGCGCGCCCTAGGGGGGCAGGCGCGCCCCCACCCTCGTGGAGAGGTGGTGGCCCCCCTGGCCTTCATCTTTTGTAGGTATTTTTCTTATTTTATGAAAAGTGGCTCCGTGAAGTTTCAGGCCATTCCGAGAACGTTTGCTCCTGCACATAAATAACACCATGGTAATTCTACTGAAAACAGCGTCAGTCCGGATTAGTTCCATTCAAATCATGCAAGTTAGAGTCCAAAACAAGGGCAAAAGTGTTTCGAAAAGTAGATATGTTGGAGACGTATCATTTCCCTAAACCTAAAATTACCATAGCTTGTAAATCATGCCACTGGTTAGAGCACAACACCACAATCACAAGTCCAAGGACACCAGATGATTAGCAGTCGCTCGACTAATCGACTATTCACTACTGGAGTAATGATTACCAAGTTATTCGCTGCATCTTGTTGTTGGCAACATCACACAAGAACCAGAGCATCGTCGTCCACCTCGCCCTTGAGGTCAAGCAGCTCCACGTCGCATGCACAACTACAAATTAATGCATGCATATGGATCAATACAAGAACGCCCCAACCAAAAGCGGAATGGGAGGATCAGAGTAAGCAAGAACAGGTGGAGGATGTGTGCGGGGAGGGGGGAATGTCAGTACCTAGAACCGTGTCGCTGACGTGGCCGACAGCCGCGAGGACGAGCCAGATGCGGCTCATCGTGGATCTGGGAGGGCTGCCGCGTCACTTGCTCGATTCGGCCACCGGTGGTGCGTGCACCTGCGTCAGGAGGGAAGACACATCATGTAAGGTAGAGGGGAGAAGAGCAAATCGATAGAAGACACATCACCTATACGAGCAGCAGAAGCACGCACGGATGGCATCGTCGGTCGAGCGGAAGCAGACGTGGGGATGCAGCCAACTCGCCATGGAGATGGAGCACCATGTCCAACCCATGCGCGGATCTGGAAGCCGACGCCATGGAGGAGACGCGAGGGTGAGCTGCGGAGGTAGACGAGGCAGCGCGACGAGGCGCGCATCTAGCTCGACGACGACGCGAATCAAGAAGGCATGTTGTGGCCGTGACGGATCTGGCCGCGGACTGACCCCGTCAGCTCAATCTGGCGCCATGGGAGAGAGGAAGAGGTATGGCTGGATCTTGTCGGTGGTTGGAGAGCGGCGCGGAGAACGCGGTGGCGAGGGCGGAGGCGGCGGCGGCGACGAGGTGATCATGGAGAGGGTGGTCGGCTGGGAAGGCGAGGAGCAAGGCGACGAGGAGGGGAGGTGGCGTGCGGGCGCTAGCTGCGGGACTAGGTGGTCATCGATGAAGGCGGGAGGAGCGGCTTGAGGTGGGAGGGGAGGTCGCGGCGGGATCGGCCGCCGTAGGTGGCGGCGGCGGTGCAATCGTGCGAGAGGGGTCCGACAGGAGGGGTTAGGGTTTGGGTGTGGGTCATGGGGGAGGAGTGGTGTGCTAGGGAGAGGGGGAGAAGGGGGAGGAGTGGTGTGCGGGGGAGAGGGTGGTATTCGGCCACTGACAGGTGGGCCCGTGAGGAATTAGGCCCACATGTCAGTGCCCTCAACGGCATGTGGTGTACGTGAGGGGAGCAGCTTCCGGGTGGGTGTGGGTGGGGGAGAGGGTGAGGGGTGTGGGCCATTGGATCTGGTAGTATCCGACGGTCTCTAATGCTAGATCCGCGTGACATGCCCATAGACCAATCAGAACAAAGTACATGCTTATGACCATCTAAAATAGTCATAATTGATTAACAATAGGCGGTACCAACGCAGCACCACGGCGCCCGACGAAACTCCATTGCAGCGTGAGCTCCAACGGAGCACCACGACGCCTAATGATAAGTTTCCTTCTCTTTTTATGACAATGTTAAGTTTCCAAATAATTAGTAGTGTTATTCCTCGAATAACGAAAAATCAATTTTTCATTTTTCGAGTGCCCCAAATGAGGTTTTTTGTGAAGAACCTATCAAATAATTGTTGCAAAATTGGACCAAATCATTTTTCTAAAATTCTAGGCCATATTTAATGCACAATTGACCAAATGGTTGGGTGTAAAAAGTTTTGATCCACCTCTGGTGAAAAAGACAAATTTTCACCGATTCAGTTGGAAGCTGGTCAAATTTGAACTACGGCTGCCTCATAGATTGCTCTTTATTTTTTCCAAAAATCATTTCTAGGTACATAAGTATCTATTTAATAAGATAAATATCAAAAGTTTTCCAAGATTCAACCACTAGTTAGGAACGCTCAAGCCCGCCGTTTTGACCGCATTTTGAAACGGGCATAAAAAACCAAAAAAATCAAAAAATTGGAAAACCTCCGCATTGTGTAATTATATGTGACCAAGTTACCACGAAAAATAATAAACTTACAATATGGCAATTCTTTTAAAAAAAGTATTCTCGAGCTATCATGTGTGGAGATCAATGGCTTTCAAGCCAAATGATCAATCTTATGGCCACATTCATGGCATAGTTTGTTCAAATGATCTCATATTGTGCACAAGGGTGGATATTGGAATGGCAAACAATGTTGCCTAAGGAAGTTTTCATTTTCTTTGGATGAAAAAATCATTTTCCATTTTTCGAGTGCCCCAAATGAGGTTTTTTTGTGAAGAACCTACCAAATAATTGTTGCAAAATTGGACCAAATCATTTTTATAAAATACAAGGCCATATTTAATGCACAATTAACCAAATGGTTGGGTGTAAATTTGTTTGATCCACCTCTGGTGAAAAAGACAAATTTCCGCCGATTTAGTTGGAAGCGGGTCAAATTTGAACTGCGGCTGCCTCATAGTTTGCTCTTTATTTTTTCCAAAAATCATTTCTAGGTACATAAGTATCTATTTAATCAGATAAACATCAAAAGTTTTCCAAGATTCAACCACTAGCTAGGAACGGTCAAGGCCGCCGTTTTGACCGCATTTTGAAACGGGCAAAAAAAACCCCAAAAACATCAAAAAATTGGAAAACCTTCGCATTGTGTCATTATATGTGACCAAGTTACCAGGAAAAACAATAAACTTACAATACGCAATTCATTTTAAAAAGTGTTCTCAGAAACGAGCTATCATGTGTGGAGACTAATGGCTTTCAAGCCAAATGATCAATCTTATGACCACATTCATGGCATAGTTTGTTCAAATGATCTCATATTGTGCACAAGGGTGTATATTGGAATGGCAAACAATGTTGCCTAAGGAAGTTTTCATTTTGTTTGGATGAAAAAATCATTTTCCATTTTTCGAGTGTCCAAATGAGGTTTTTTTGTGAAGAACCTACCAAATAATTGTTGCAAAATTGGACCAAATCATTTTTCTAAAATACTAAGTCATATTTAATGCACAATTGACCAAATGGTTGGGTGTAAAAAGTTTTGATCCACCTCTGGTGAAAAAGACAAATTTCCGCCGATTCAGTTGGAAGCGGGTCAAATTTGAACCGCGGCTGCCTCATAGTTTGCTCTTTATTTTTTCCAAAAATAATTTCTAGGTACATAAGTATCTATTTAATCAGATAAACATTAAAAGCTTTCCAAGATTCAACCACTAGCTAGGAACAGTTAAGCCCGCCGTTTGACCGAATTTTGAAACGGGCATAAAAAATTCAAAAAAAATCAAAAAATTGGAAAACCTTCGCATTGTGTCATTATACGTGACCAAGTTACCAGGAAAAATAATAAACTTACAATACGGCAATTAATTTTAAAAAGTGTTCTAAAAAACGAGATATCATGTGTGGAGATCAATGGCTTTCAAGCCAAATGATCAATCTTATGGCCACATTCATGGCATAGTTTGTTCAAATGATCTCATATTGTGCACAAGGGTGGATATTGGAATGGAAAACAATGTTGCCGAAGGAAGTTTTCATTTTCTTTGGATGAAAAAATCATTTTCCATTTTTCGAGTGCCCCAAATGAGGTTTTTTTGTGAAGAACCTACCAAATAATTGTTGCAAAATTGGACCAAATCATTTTTATAAAATACAAGGCCATTTTAATGCACAATTGACCAAATGGTTGGGTGTAAAAAGTTTTGATTCACCTTTGGTGAAAAAGACAAATTTCCGCCGATTTAGTTGGAAGCGGGTCAAATTTGAACTGCGGCTGCCTCATAGTTTGCTCTTTATTTTTTCCAAAAATCATTTCTCGTACATAAGCATCTATTTAATCAGATAAACATCAAAAAATTTCCAAGATTCAACCACTAGCTAGGAACGGTCAAGCCCGCCGTTTTGACCGCATTTTGAAACGGGCATAAAAAACCCCAAAAAAATCAAAAAATTGGAAAACCTTCGCATTGTGTCATTATATGTGACCAAGTTACCAGGAAAAACAATAAACTTACAATACGGCAATTCTTTTAAAAAAGTGTTCTCGGAAACGAGCTATCATGTGTGGAGATCAATGGCTTTCAAGCCAAATGATCAGTCTTATGACCACATTCATGGCATAGTTAGTACACATGATCTCATATTGTGCACAAGGGTGGATATTGGAATGGCAAACAATGTTGCCTAAGGAAGTTTTCATTTTGTTTGGATGAAAAAATCATTTTCCATTTTTCGAGTGTCCAAATGAGGTTTTTTTTGTGAAGAACCTACCAAATAATTGTTGCAAAATTAGACCAAATCATTTTTCTAAAATACTAGGCCATATTTAATGCACAATTGACCAAATGGTTGGGTGTAAAAAGTTTTGATCCACCTCTGGTGAAAAAGACAAATTTCCGCCGATTCAGTTGGAAGCAGGTCAAATTTGAACTGCGGCTGCCTCACAGTTTGCTCTTTCTTTTTTCCAAAAATCATTTCTAGGTACATAAGTATCTATTTAATCAGATAAACATCAAAAGTTTTCCAAGATTCAACCACTAGCTAGGAACAGTTAAGCCCGCCGTTTTGACCGCATTTTGAAACGGGCATAAACAATTCAAAAAAATCAAAAAATTAGAAAACCTTCGCATTGTGTCATTATATGTGACCAAGTTACCAGGAAAAATAATAAACTTACAATAAGGGAATTCTTTTAAAAAAGTGTTCTCAGAAACGAGCTATCATGTGTGGAGATCAATGGCTTTCAAGCCAAATGATCAATCTTATGGGCGCATTCATGGCATAGTTTGTTCAAATGACCTCATATTGTGCACAAGGGTGGATATTGGAATGGCAAACAATGTTGCCTAAGGAAGTTTTCATTTTATTTGGATGAAAAAATCATTTTCCATTTTTCGAGTGCCCAAATGAGGTTTTTTTGTGAAGAACCTACCAAATAATTGTTGCAAAATTGGACCAAATCATTTTTCTAAAATACCAGGCCATATTTAATGCACAATTGACCAAATGGTTGGGTGTAAAAAGTTTTGATCCACCTCTGGTGAAAAAGACAAATTTCCGCCGATTCAGTTGGAAGCGGGTCAAATTTGAACTGCGACTGGCTCATAGTTTGCTCTTTGTTTTTTCCAAAAATCATTTCTAAGTACATAAGTATCTATTTAATCAGATAAACATCAAAAGCTTTCCAAGATTCAACCACTAGCTAGGAAAGGTCAAGCCCGCCGTTTTGACTGCATTTTGAAACGGGCATAAAAAATTCAAAAAAAATCAAAAAATTGGAAAACCTTCGCATTGTGTCATTATATGTGACCAAGTTAACAGGAAAAATAATAAACTTACAATACGTCAATTCTTTTAAAAAAGTGTTCTCAGAAACGAGCTATCATGTGTGGAGGTCAATGGCTTTCAAGCCAAATGATCAATCTTACGGCCACATTCATGACATAGTTTGTTCAAATGATCTCATATTGTGCACAAGGGTGCATATTGAAATGGCAAACAATGTTGCCTAAGGAAGTTTTCATTTTCTTTGGATGAAAAAATTATTTCCATTTTTCGAGTGCCCCAAATGAGGTTTTTTTGTGAAGAACCTAACAAATAATTGTTGCACAATTGGACCAAATCATTTTTATAAAATACTAGGCCACATTTAATGCACAATTGACCAAATGGTTGGGTGTAAAAAGTTTTGATCCACCTCTGGTGAAAAAGACAAATTTCCACCGATTTAGTTGGAAGCAGGTCAAATTTGAACTGCGGCTGCCTCATAGTTTACTCTTTATTTTTTCCAAAAATCATTTCTAGGTACATAAGTATCTATTTAATCAGATAAACATCAAAAGTTGTCCAAGATTCAACCACTAGCTGGGAACGGTCAAGCCCGCCGTTTTGACCGCATTTTGAAACGGGCATAAAAAACCAAAAAAAATCAAAAAATTGGAAAACCTTCGCATTGTGTCATTATATGTGACCAATTTACCAGGAAAAACAATAAACTTACAATAAGGCAAATCTTTTAAAAAAGTGTTCTCAGAAACGAGCTATCATGTGTGGAGATCAATGGCTTTCAAGCCAAATGATCAATCTTATGGCCACGTTCGTGGCATAGTTTGTTCAAATGATCTCATATTGTGCACAAGGGTGGATATTGGAATGGCAAACAATGTTGCCTAAGGAATTTTTCATTTTGTATGGATGAAAAAATCATTTTCCATTTTCCGAGTGCCCAAATGAGGTTTTTTTGTGAAGAACCTACCAAATAATTGTTGCAAAATTGGACCAAATCATTTTTCTAAAATACTAGGACATATTTAATGCACAATTGACCAAATGGTTGGGTGTAAAATTTTTTGATCCACCTCTGGTGAAAAAGACAAATTCCCGCCTCTTCAGTTGGAAGCAGGTCAAATTTGAACTGTGGCTACCTCATAGTTTGCTCTTTATTTTTTCCAAAAATCATTTGTAGGTACATATGTATCTATTTAATAAGAGAAACATCAAATTTTTTCCAAGATTCAACCACTAGCTAGGAACGGTCAAGCCCGCCGTCTTGACCGCATTTCGAAACGGGCATAAAAAATTCAAAAAAAATCAAAAAATTGGAAAACCTTCGCATTATGTCATTATATGTGACCAAGTTACCAGGAAAATTAATAAGCTTACAATACGGCAATTCTTTTAAAAAAGTGTTCTTAGAAACGAGATATCATGTGTGGAGATCAATGGCTTTCAAGCCAAATGATCAATCTTATGGCCACATTCATGGCATAGTTTTTTCAAATGATCTCATATTATGCTCAAAGGTGCATATTGGAATGGCAAACAATGTTGCCTAAGGAACTTTTCATTTTCTTTGGATGAAAAAAATCATTTTCTATTTTTTGAGTGCCCCAAATGAGGTTTTTTGTGAAGAACCTACCAAATAATTGTTGCAAAATTGGACCAAATCATTTTTATAAAATACTAGGCCATAATTAATGCACAATTGACCAAATGGTTGGGTGTAAAAAGTTTTGATCCACCTCTGGTGAAAAAGAAAAATTTCCGCCAATTCAGTTGGAAGCGGGTCAAATTTGAAGTGCGGCTGCCTCATAGTTTGCTCTTTATTTTTTCCAAAAATCATTTCTCGGTACATAAGTATCTATTTAATCAGAGAAACATCAAAGGTTTTCCAAGATTCAACCACTAGCTCGGAACGGTCAAGCCCGCTGTTTTGACCGCATTTTGAAACGGGCATAAAAAATTCAAAAAAGAATCAAAAACTGGAAAACCTTCGCATTGTGTCATTATATGTGACCAAGTTACCAGGAAAATTAATAAAATTACAATACGACAATTCTTTTAAAAAAGTCTTCTCAGAAACGAGATATCATGTGTGAAGATCAATGGCTTTCAAGCCAAATGATCAATCTTATGGTCACATTCATGGCATAGTTTGTTCAAATGATCTCATATTGTGCACAAGGGTTGATATTGGAATGGAAAACAATGTTGCCTAAGGAAGTTTTCATTTTGTTTGGATGAAAAAATCATTTTCCATTTTTCGAGTGCCCAAATGATGTTTTTTTGTGAAGAACCTACCAAATAATTGTTGCAAAATTGGACAAAATCATTTTTCTAAAATACTAGGCCATATTTAATGCACAATTGACCAAATGGTTGGGTGTAAAAAGTTTTGATCCACCTCTGGTGAAAAAGACAAATTTCCGCCGATTTAGTTGGAAGCGGGTCAAATTTGAACTACGTCTGCCTCATAGTTTGCTCTTTATTTTTTCCAAAAATCATTTCTCGATACATAAGTATCTATTTAATCAGAGAAACATCAAAAGTTTTCCAAGATTCAACCACTAGCTAGGAACGGTCAAGCCCGCTGTTTTGATCGCATTTGAAAACAAGCTTAAAATATCAAAAAAGAATCAAAAACTGGAAAACCTTCGCATTGTGTCATTATATGAGACCAAGTTACCAGGAATATTAATAAACTTACAATACGGCAATTCTTTTAAAAAAGTCTTCTCAGAAACGAGCTATCATGTGTGGAGATCAATGGCTTTCAAGCCAAATGATCAATCTTATGGCCACGTTCGTGGCATAGTTTGTTCAAATGATCTCATATTGTGCACAAGGGTGGATATTGGAATGGCAAACAATGTTGCCTAAGGAAGTTTTCATTTTGTATGGATGAAAAAATCATTTTCCATTTTCCGAGTGCCCAAATGAGGTTTTTTTGTGAAGAACCTACCAAATAATTGTTGCAAAATTGGACCAAATCATTTTTCTTAAATACTAGGCCATATTTAATGCACAATTGACCAAATGGTTGGGTGTAAAAATTTTTGACCCACCTCTGGTGAAAAAGACAAATTTCCGCCGATTCATTTGCAAGGGGGTCACATTTGAACTGCGGCTGCCTCATAGTTTGGTCTTTATTTTTTCCAAAAATCATTTCTAGGTACATAAGTATATATTTAATCAGAGAAACATCAAAAGATTTCCAAGATTCAACCACTAGCTAGGAACGGTCAAGTCCGCTGTTTTGACCGCATTTTGAAACGGGCATAAAAAATTCAAAAAAAATTCAAAAAACTAGAAAACCTTTGCATTATGTCATTATATGTGACCAAGTTACCAGGAAAATTAATAAACTTACAATACGGCAATTCTTTTAAAAAAGTGTTCTCAGAAACGAGCTATCATGTGTGAAGATCAATGAGTTTGAAGCCAAATGATCAATCTTATGACCACATTCATGGCATAGTTTGTTCAAATGATCTCAGATTGTGCACAAGGGTGCATATTGGAATGGCAAACAATGTTGTCTAAGGAAGTTTTCATTTTCTTTGGACGAAAAAATCATTTTCCATTTTTCGAGTGCCCAAAAGGAGGGTTTTTTATGAAGGACCTCCCAAATAATTGTTGCAAAATTGGACCAAATCAATTTTCTAAAATAGTAGGACATATTTAATGCACAATTGACCAAATGGTTGGGTGTAAAAAGTTTTGATCCATCTCGGTGAAAAAGACAAATTTCCGCCGATTTAGTTGGAAGCGGGTCAAATTTGAACTACAGCTGCCTCATAGTTTGCTATTTATTTTTTTCCAAAAATCATTTCTAGTTACATAAGTACCTACTTAATCATAAATACATGGTTTGGTGGCGATACGTCGAGGTTTGGGCGGTGGCCGAGGGCCCCAACTCTAGAGCTCATAAACTCGCATGCCCGCCGCGTGGTCACCGCGTGACCGTGGCGTTGCCATGTGTTCCGGGCGGCCTAGGCATGTCTAGTGGGTTGGGCACTCCCCAGGTAGGTGGTAGGAATAAAATTACAACATAAGATTCTCACGAGGAGACCGATCGATGCTCAAACATGAATTAGCAGCAAGTGTTTGATTAGCGGTACAGGAAATGTACATGGCTAATGGGAGTGAGTTTTGGATGAGGATGATTAGTTACTAAGAAGACTGTCTTCACAAATTTTCATCTCAAAAGGAGGAGCCTAGGTGGTACTTGCTTTGCAAAGTACCAAAGTGGACATAAATACGAATGTTGAAGCTGGGCTCAAAATAATGAATGGATTGAGCTGGAATTTGGTGGAGGATGGTTATTTGGGCATAGTAAAACACGGTAGAAAATGGATACTATTTGGACATGCCAAAGTGGTACTTCCTTCACAAAGTGTTGTTCTGAACAGAATAGGAAAATGAATATTGTTGAATTGTTTTTGAACTAGGCAAGGAAGGTTTTTTTACATATTTGAGGAAGATATGACCCAAAGAATTTATGAGATTTTTTTGGGAATTTTGGGAATGACAGAAATATAGATTGCTTCACAACCTGGGGCAAAAATTGCCACATGAACATGACACATAAGCAAAACTGATGAGGTGGCGCCTAGTCATAGCAACCCACCACAATTTACAAGGTTATGACCATCTATATTGGTCGTGATGAGCTAGAAATAAGGCAGCAGACGAGTGCTATCTTCTTTATGACCATTTGGTGTAAGGAAATTATGAACTTTCTGACCAAAATGGTCGTTATAGTTTAGGGTTTGGAGCCCCCCCGAACAGCTTTTGACCAATTGGTCTGAAATGATCATAGATCTATGACTAATTCTTCCAGGGTCACTAACAGAAGGTCAGTAGTTGACATATTTCTTGTAGTGGGCGTCATGGTCGCCTGGGACGATGGCGGCGTGTCCAGATCGGCGGCGGCGCGAACGGATCTGGGCTCAGGCATGAGCTTGGTCTCCGGGTCACGGTCGGCGCAATGGCGAGTGCGACACGTCGGCTGCTGGACGGATTTGCGGGATTCCATCTTTGTCTGGTCCTTGACAACCCGGGCAACTCCAGGGGAAACCCTAGATCTCCATGGGGTCAAGCGATGGCGGTGCTTTTGCGCCATAGTCCCTCTTCAGGGCATCGTTTTGGAGTTTGCTATGGTAGAAGGAACCAACGAGGCCGGCGGCGTACGCCCGGTGGCGCAACTGCCGATGAAAATAGCAACGACTACGGTCATGGCAGACGATGGCGACGTCTTTGATGCCGTTTCCCTGTCAAGGCATCGTTGTTGCAGTTGGCGTCATCAGGCTCGGGATGCTGCGGGGGAAACCCTAGATCTGGGTCTCCCGGATGGGACGATGATAGCGTTCTTAGTTGCGCTTTCCCTCATGGGGGCATCGTTTTGGAGCAAGTGATGGCTGGAGGTGACAAGAGGAGGAGCGGTGCTTCATCACACACATTGATGGTGTCGGATCTCGATGGCATGGCGCTCTGGAGATTAGGCGTCTGATGTGCGATGATGGACTCGCGCAGGAGGTCGACGCTGTCTGGCGTCGTGGTGGCGTCGACGGCAGCTAGACCGGGCAAGGTTCATGCAGCAGTACAACTCCGAAGATGGATTGGTGGCAGGTGGCTGCGGTGGCCTCATACCCGGCAGGCGTCCTAGTTGAGGAGCACGCCGAACTGGTGGGTGCCCATACCCGGCAGGCGTCCTGGTTGGGACCTCAGGTCTTAGATGTTAGGTTTGGTTGCAAGGTCTGTTTGGTACTAGGCCCAGACTATCAGCATCCCTTCATCAATTGGATAGGATTAGCGATATTTTTCTTGCCTAGACGGTGGCTTCAGTCTTACTGTTGTATGACTTTGTAAGGTCATGTGTGAATAATTAATAAAGTGACTGCATGCATCGTCCAGATGCAGAGGCCGGGGGTCCTCCTCCATTTTTTTAACAAAAACAAACATTGTCGTAATGTCACTAGAGACCACTCCTACTTATCATAAAGAAAAGCTTGCACAACCTAAGCCAAACAAACATGATCTAAGGATGGACAAGAATCTCCATTGAAGTAAGGATCCTATTTATGATAATTTTTTTGATGATACGACTTATGTTTTCATTGATAAGGGAATTGCTACATGTATTAAAATGATTGGTTGTATTGGTTGTTATTTTATGATGGAGTTAAAATTAATTATGATGATTGTAACCTCTCTGAAATTATGTGAATTTCTCTATGTCAAAAGTACAATTGGTGAGGCATGCTACTTGAGCGCCATCGATTGGATCTCAGCTACCATCTCATTCTTTCTCTACCTATTTTTTTACCACAGAATTTGTTACCGGCTTGAAACTATGCTTACATGTGTAAGAATGCCCCAACTAAAATAAGCAATTTTGTTTTATCTTTAAACACGGATGGAAACGTGAGTAGAGGTCTAGAGTGTTGAGTATATGCGTTGTGCATATCTATGTATTGGGCTCATCTCCTAGTTCCTTGTATAGCTCAGGTCATGGCGCACCTCTTGTACATCATATATACGTGCCTTTACACATGAGCAATATATTGTGTAATTCCAACAACATACATGGTATCGGTTTTTAGGTTCTAATGCTAGCCTTCCGCTACCGCCACCGCCACGGCGCACCTCCCCTGCGCCGCCGCCGCCGCCTCGCTGCTACCGCCCACGCGTCTTCCGCGCCGGCCGCCGCTCCTCTCAGCCGCACGCTACCCAGCTGCGCCGCACACCCCGCCCAACTCCTCAGCCGCGCGCGCTAGCCAGCACCGCCAGCCTCGCCTAATCCGCTCGGCAGTCTTGCGTGCTACCCGCCCAATTGCTGCCTCACCCGATCCGCTCGCCAGCATCGCTCGCCTGCGGCCATCAAACAATCAAGTGGTCATGCGTATCTATTGGTGCTGGACTCGATCAAGGTAACGATCGATTGGCTAGTTGACTACATGCGTGTATCCCGTGATTGTTGCAATCGGAAGTACTAGTACCCACATACTAGTACTAGTACACGTCCAAGGAAAAATCGATCAGCTAATTGAGGCTGGCTTTGCATCGAGGGGTTGATCGGAATCCAGCGTTCTGCTGTCGCCCAACCACGCCGACTGCCGCTGTCAGACCAGCGATGGCATCCACAGGCCCGTCCACCGCCGTCTCTGCTGTCCCGCCGCCGGCGCCCTATGGTGCGGCTCCGCCGCCGTTCGGGGCGACTGCCACCAACGACGTGTCCGTTCTCATGTACGGGTATCCTACGTACGGGACATATGGAGCTTCGCCCGCATCCACGTACGGATCTCCGCCTGCGTACTGTTGGAAATATGAGCAATTTACCATATGATTTTATTACTAGATAAAGCATGACTAATATAACAGTGATAAAACTAGTCATGCGATCTGACAGAGAGAAGGTAAATAACATATGCATATATGAACTGTAGGCAAGTTTATCTAGAGTAGACAGTAGGACAAGTTTCATATAGGTAGCAGAACCTAACATATGTAGGGAAAATAACAGAACAAGGAACTGTGGCAGAACCTCGAATAGAAAGGAGAAGGACACATACGGGACAGCAGCAACAGTTGCACTGGACTTGGGGTCGATGTCCTCGCCGGCCATGTCGTCGAGGAGGTTGTCGACGTCGGGAAAGAAGTCGTCGGAGTCCGTGATGAAGAAGTCAGTAGTCGCGCTGAGCACTCCCCAAAAACCTTGAAAACAACAGAACAAGGAACTGTGGCAGAACCTCGAATAGAAAGAGGTCTCTTCCGCCCTTGCTGACGAGGAGGAGAAGGAGGAGGTTGGCTGCTCGGGCGCGTCGGCGCAGGCGGAGAAGGAGGCGGAGTGCCGCCACACGCCGGAGAAGGAGCCGGCCGAGGGCCCTGATCGTCACTCGCCGGAGGAGGAGGCGGTAGAGGAGGCGGAGTGCCCTGACTCGCCGGAGGAGGAGGAGGAGGAGGAGGCGGAGGCGTCCAGTTCGAAAGGTTGATGAGCTCCTTCCGCCATAGGCATGGAGTCTTCAGAGCAGACCCCAGCCGAGTCTCCCCTTCACCGGTAGGGTGGTCAAGCTGAAGGTCCTCAAATCCCTCCATTATTTCATCCACCATCACCCTAGCATATCCTTCTAGAATCGGCCGGCAGTGAAAAGTTACGCCGGGTTCAGTAGGATAAACAGAGCCAACAGCCGCCTTGACCTTCAAATTCATCCATTGCGTCATAAGGTGGCAATTTTGAGACTCCGTGATAGCATCCATGGGATAGCTGACACGAGCCGTCAAGGCATGCTCCGGCTGAAGCAGCTCGGTGGAAGCCACACTGCTTCTGCGCTGAGATGGCGGGGTAGCTTCGGGGGAGGCTTCGGCAGTACGTTTGCTGCGATTTGCTTCTCGTTCCTCTATCGCGTCTACCCTTGCTTGCAGCGCCTGCATTTGGGTCTGCTACACTTTTTTCCTCCTCTAATGGGATTTGTAACCGCCTGCGTCCGGAAACCCAACCTTCCACGGAATGGAGCCTGGTGTGCCTCGTGTCCGTCCAGGGTGCTCAGGATTCCCGAGGGCCATTGTGAGCTCGTCGTTCTCTCTGTCTGGAAAGAACGTCCCTTCCTGCGCTGCTTCGATATACTGCTTAAGCTTACTGACTGGTATGTCCATTTGATCGTTCGTCCAAATGTACTTCCCTGTTACAGGGTCCAAGGTTCCGCCAGCCCCGAAGAACCAAGTCCGGCAACGGTCTGGCCAGTTAATTGTCTCTGGTTCGATCCCTTTATGAACCAGATCATTCTCAGTCTTGGACCACTTAGGCCGGGCTACGAGGTAGCCACCTGACCCCGTGTGATGGTGAAGCTTCTTCTTCATAGCATTTTGCTTGTTTGTCGCCGACATCTTCTTACTCTTTTCCGATGTCTTGTGGGCCACAAATGCGGGCCAGTGATCTCTGATCTTCTCACATCTGCCCTTGAATTCTGGTGTCTCATTATTTTCGACAAACTTATCCAGCTCTTTCTTCCACCTCCTGAATAGTTCTGCCATCCTCTTCAGAGCAAAAGACTTGATTAATTTCTCTTTAACTGGGTTCTCTGGCTTATCCTCTGGCGGTAGGGTGAAATTTGACTTCAGCTCAGTCCAAAGATCATTTTTCTGCATATCGTTGACATAAGACACCTCAGGCTCTTCTCTAGCCGGCTTAAACCATTGCTGGTTGCTTATCGGGATCTTGTCCCTAACCAGAACCCCGCACTGAGCAACAAATGTGCTCTTTGTCATGAGGGGTTCAATAGGTTGGCCGTCGGGCGCGATTGCTATGATCTCAAACTTTTCATCTGAGCTCAACTTTTTCTTCGGGCCTCGTCTCTTTACCGAAGTTGTGCTCGATCCGGAGGGCTAGAAAAAAGAACAAAGACTTAATTAATATGTGTACATACCAAAACAATGAATGCATCAATCAGCTAGTCAGCATAGGCTTAACTAATATATATACCTGGCCGGACTCGGTTCGGTCACCGGAGCCGTCATCACGGTCTCCTTCTTGCACCGGCATTGGGTCACCGGAGCCGTCCTCATGTTCTTCTTGCCCCGGCATAAGGTCACCGTAGCCAGCTTGTTCACCCTCTCCTTCCAGACCATCGGTTTCGTTGAGAAACAACGAGATGGCATCACTTCCTTCTACGATTATGTCCCTCAACAACGCTTCTTTTGCTTCGTCTAGGGCGGTGTCCATAGTTTCTACAAATATTTACAACATGGCAATTATTATTCAAACATGACAGATGGATATATTAGTGCCAAACGTAGAACTAGCTACCTAATCATAGTAAGCTATCGGGAGGGGGTATATATCGACAACGACGACACTACATCTATGTCCCTCGACGACCCTCGTTCCCGATAAAAAAAAGAGGAAGAAGAAGAAAAAAAGAGGAGAAGAAAGAATAGAGGAGAAGAACTCCTCTATTCTTTCTTCTCCTCTTTTTTTTCTTCTTCCTCTTCTTTTCTTATCCTCTTCTTCCTCTCATGTTCGAGAGGATCGCCGAGGGGTCGGGAGGTTGCCTAGTGTCAAAGGATTCAACAAAACCATGTCTTCATCATTAGGCGAAAGTAACATGTGCATGATGGTACGAAGCTCTTCAAAGTTGTTCTGGAACGGAGTCCCAGATAGGATAATTCGCTTTTTGGTACAAAGTTCAGAAAGAGCCTTCCGAATATCGCTATTTGGAAGGCCTTTGCTGAATTCGTACCAAAAGGCGGATTATTCTATCCGGGACTCCATTCCAGAACAACTTTGCAGAACTTCGTACCAACATGCCCTGGTTACTTCCGGCTAATGATGAAGGCATGGATTTCTTCAATACTTTGACACTAGGAAACCTCTCTTGACCCCTCGGCGATCCTCGACCCCTCGAACCCTCGAACCCCCGATAAAAATTAAGAAGAAGAAGAAGAAGAAGAAGAAGAAGAAGAAGAAGAAAAAAGAGGAGAAGAAGAAAGGAATAGCTAGAGGAGAAGAAGAACTGACAAAGTCTTCTCCTCTATTCCTTCTTCTTCTCCTCTTTTTTTTCTTCTTCTTCCTCTTTTTTTCCTTTTCTTTTTTTTCTCCTCTTCTTCCTCTTCTCTTCTTCTCCTTCTTCGGGTAAGCCCTAGTTTCCCGACCCTCGACCGCTCGATGACACTCTCGACATGCCCTCGTTCCCGATAAAAAAAAGAAGAAGAAGAAAAAAGAAGAGAAGAAAGAATAGAGGAGAAGAACTTCTTCTCCTCTATTCTTTCTTCTCCTCTTTTTATTCTTCTTCTTCCTCTTCTTTTTTTCCTCCTCTTCCTCTCCTCTTCTTCTCCCTCTTCCCCGCCTCTCTCATGAATGTTCGCCGTCCCCCCCTCGACCCCTCGATGACCCTCGTTCCCGATAAAAAATAAGATGAAGAAGAAGAAAAAAGAAGAGAAGAAAGAATAGAGGGGATCTTTTTTTATCCTCTTCTTCCTCTCCTCTTCTTCTCCCTCTTCTTCCCCTTCTTCCCCGCCTCTCTCATGAATAGAGGTTAACATCATTTGATCATCTATCATCTATGAACAAAAAATTCATCATTTGATCATCTATCATCTATGAACAAAAATATTCCTAGATACATAAAAAATTTCTACAAATGAAAATAATCTAAAAAAAATCATATGATCATCTATGAACAAAAAAAACATCATTTGATCATCTATCATCTATGAACAAAAAAATCATCATTTGATCATCTATCATCTATGAACAAAAATATTCATCATTTGATCATCTATCATCTATGAACAAAAATATTCCTAGATACATAAAAAATTTCTACAAATGAAAATAACCTAAAAAAATCATATGATCATCTATGAACAAAAAAAACATCATTTGATCATCTATCATCTATGAACAAAAAATCATCATTTGATCATCTATCATCTATGAACAAAAATATTCCTAGATACATAAAAAATTTCTACAAATGAAAATAACCTAAAAAAATCATATGATCATCTATGAACAAAAAAAACATCATTTGATCATCTATCATCTATGAACAAAAAATCATCATTTGATCATCTATCATCTATGAACAAAAATATTCCTAGATACATAAAAAATTTCTACAAATGAAAATAACCTAAAAAAATCATATGATCATCTATGAACAAAAAAACATCATTTGATCATCTATCATCTATGAACAAAAAAATCATCATTTGATCATCTATCATCTATGAACAAAAATATTCCTAGATAAATAAAAAATTTCTACAAATGAAAATAACCTAAAAAAATTTGCAAAGGGAGGGCGCCGGCGGCCGGACCAAGCTAAGGAGAGGTCGGCGGCGAGGATGGCATCGGGGCAGGGGTGCGGGCGACGGCGAGGGCGGGCCGGGGCGGCGCGCGGGCGACGGCGACGGGGGCGGGTCGGGGGGGGGCGGCGCGTCGGGGCAGGGGGCCGGGGCAGGGGCGACGGCGAGGGCGCGGGCGACGGCGGGCGACGGCGAGGGCGCGGGCGACAGCGGGCGACGGCGAGGGCGCGGGCGACGACGGGCACGGGCGAGGCGACGGCGACGGCGGGGCAGCCTGGCGGCGTCGGCGTCGGGACGGCAACTGCGAGAGACGAGAGTGAAAATTTCCAAAGTGTGAACTTATATAGCAAAGCCTTTAGTCCCGGTTCGTGGCACAACCCGGGACTAAAGGTGGGCATTAGTCCCGGTTGGTGCCACCAACCGGGACTAAAGGGGGGCATTGGTCCCGGTTGGTAACACGAACCGTGACCAATGCCCCCTTTAGTCCCGGTTGGTGCCACCAACCGGGACCAATGGCCTTGTGCTGCCCGCGCCCAAAAGTTTAGTCCCACATCGCTAGCTGAAGGGCACCGGCACTTGTTTATAAGCGCTGGTGTGCCTCCCCATTCGAGCTCCTCTCTAATGCAGGCTTTCGGGCCTAAACTTGCTACTGCCTGTGGGCCTATTGGGCCTTCTGCGGGCCTGAATCCTGGCCCATGTAAGGTTTCTAGTCGTATTCAGGGCGTGGAGGCCCAGTAGGTGGCATTTTTTTTGGTTTTTTCTTTTTTATTTCTACATTTTTTTTGGTTTTTTATTTTTTATTTCTACTTAAAACTAAATACTTACAGTTTTTTTAGTGATTTTTTTTGCTTTTAGGTCACAAAAATTATAAACTTTCTGTTAGTGCCATTAGTTTTAAATTTTGAATAGTTTAAATTTGAATTTTAAAAAATTTGTGTGAATCACTAGTTTATGAATAACTTTACTATAAAAATAGAATTTTTTTTCTATTTATTTTTTATTTATACTTACAACTAAATACTTATAGTTTTTTAGTGATTTCTTTTTGATTTTAGGTCACAAAAATTATAAACTTTCTGTTAGTGCCATTAGTTTTAAAATTTTGAATAGTTTAAATTTGTATTTTTTAAAATTTGTGTGAATCACTAGTTTATGAATAACTTTACTATAAAAATAGAATTATTTTTCTTTTTTGCTATTTATTTTTTATTTATACTTACAATTAAATACTTGTAGTTTGATTTTAGGTCACAAAAATTATATTCTTTTTGCTATTGAAGAATATTATAGTTTTATTTTAGTTGATCATAACATAATATTTTAATTGATTGTTTTTATTTTCATAAAAGTTTTGTAGTTCATTCTGTTTGCTATTAATTCATTCTTTGAGCTAAATGACTCTGAAATTGGAAAGCATTTAAAAATGAACTCTGAAAAGGTTGAAAGTTGGCATGGTATCATCATTTCACCCCATAGCATGTTCCAAAAAGTAGAGAGGGTTACGACAAAAACTTGATGCACTTCGTGTACAAAATGGACAATCACTTTCGAAGTATCAAAGTTTCGGACAATAACTGCGCCACATCACTGGCTAGGACGAATGGTTCGTCTATGTATCCAAGATTGTTTAGATCCACTGTTGTCATACCGTACTGTGGGTCGACCTGTACCCCGCCTCCTGACATATTGATCCATTTGCCTCAGCACATAAAACCTTGAACCATAAGACATGAAAGCATTTCAAATGAACTCTGAAAAAGTTGAAAGTTGGGATGGTATCATAATTTCACCCACATAGCATGTGCATGTACAAAACGGACAATGGTAGCATGTTCGTCTGTTACAAATTTGGCATGGTATTATCATAATAGTTGCGGGAGAAAGTCTTCACTTTTTCTTCGCTTGTGTCATTTGCTTATTGCACCATAACCATGGATAATCTTCATTGTTTATCAGGATGCTTGGGTCAGCCTTGACATTGAAGGGAGGAATTTCATGAAACTTTTCATAATCTTCAGACATGTCTGTCTTGCTGTCCACTCCCAGGATGTCCCTTTTTTCTGAAAGAACTATGTGGCGCTTTGGCTCATCGTATGATGTATTTGCTTCCTTATCTTTTCTTTTTCTCGGTTTGGTAGACATGTCCTTCACATAAATAACCTGTGCCACATCATTGGCTAGGACGAACGGTTCGTCAGTGTACCCAAGATTTTTCAGATCCACTGTTGTCATTCCATACTGTGGGTCTACCTGTACCCCGCCGCCTAACAGATTGACCCATTTGCACTTAAACAAAGGGACCTTAAAATCAGGTCTGTAGTCAAGTTCCCATATGTCCACTATGTAACCATAATATGTATCCTTTCCGCTCTCGGTTGCTGCATCAAAGCGGACACCGCTGTTTTGGTTGGTGCTCTTTTGATCTTGGGCGATCATGTAAAATGTATTCCCATTTATCTCGTATCCTTTGTAAGTCAATATAGTCAAAGATGGTCCCCTGGACAACAAGTACAACTCATCACAAACAGTGTTGTCACCTCTGAGACGTGTTTCCAACCAACTGCTGAAAGTCCTGATGTGTTCACATGTAATCCAGTCGTCGCACTGCTCCGGGTGTTTGGAGCGCAGACTGTTCTTGTGTTCATCGACATACGGGGTCACCAAGGTAGAGTTCTGTAGAACTGTGTAGTGTGCTTGAGACCAAGAATATCCGTCCCTGCATATTATTGAGTCTCTTCCAAGAGTGCCTTTTCCAGTCAGTCTCCCCTCATACCGCGATTTAGGGAGACCTATCTTGTTAAGGCCAGGAATGAAGTCAACACAAAACCCGATAACATCCTCTGTTTCACTAGTAGAAAAAGGGTCAAACGTGAAGCACATTAGTGCTGGTTTGAATTAGAGCCGGCACTAATGTGTACATTAGTGCCGGTTCGTGGCGGCGATCAATAGTACCGGTTCATGGCGAACCTTTAGTACCGGTTCATGCCACGAACCGGTACTAAAGAGGCTGTGTCAGCCTGCGGTCAGGCTATGGCCCCACCATCACCATTTAGTGCCGGTTCATACCACGAACCGGTACTAATGAGGTTATGGCAAGCTATTTTTAGTCCCACCTCGCCAAGAGAGAGGCAGTATGAGCGGTTTATAAGCCGTGAGTGCACAGACAATGACGAAGAGTTGCAATGCTCACCTACATGTTGATTAGCTTCAAGCCTTGCGGAATAGCATAGATTGCACTGAGCTATGTGCAGTGCAGTCTACACTATTTCGAATGGCTTGAAGCAAATTAACCAGCATTGCACCTCTTTTTTATTTTTAATAACTTATTTAAACTCCGGACTTCTTTTGTGTTCAGTATGCAGCATTTAAAGCGACGTCATCAATTTCCAACATGTTCTGACATCATTTGTTGTTTTTCGGTCATTTACCTAATTGTTTAGAGAGCTAAATGACCGTGAAATTGAAAATCACTACAAAATGAATCCTGAAAATGTTGAAACTTGGCATGGTATCATCATATCACCCGCATAGCATGCGCGAAAGAGTAGAGAGGGTCATGACAAAAACTGGACGCACTTCGTGTACAAACTGGACAAACTCTTTCCGAGTATCAGGGTTTCGGAGTCCGGAGTGGGTACTAATGTGCAACTCTTTGCTTGGTTTTTTTAGGGTGGTCCCTAGGAATTCCCAAAACAATGGCATGAACCACCTCTACACAAGATTCCCTCATGTTCGTCGGTTATGGTACTTTCAGCCTATAAGTACTTAGACTCGGAGTGAGGAATCGATGCCGGTGAAGACCCTACACAAGGAGTGAGTGAATATTTGGCATGTACCACCCTAAGAGCACTTTTAAACACATGGTATGCCAACTCCTAGCTTTTCGTGCCATCCCGATGCTCCGGAGCCCCTCTATGGCGAAACCCTAGCCCCTCTACAACTTTCACCGAAGCCTAGAGTGGGTACTAATGTGCATCCCACCAATCAGGAAGAATCACACGGATCGTGTGTTTCTTTCTAGCTCTTGCGAGTCGTTGGATCAAGGGTGTGTTTCTTCCTAGCTCATGTGAGTCGTTGGATCGAAACTACCACACAATCACTTTTTGTGAGCCAGACGACCCTATATATAGCCCACCTCTCGCCTTCCCTGCATAAGTCTTTCAGTTCATCGACTACATACATCTACCAGTTCATCGACTGCATACATCTACCAGTTCATCGACTGAATAAAAATCATTCGGATTCGCCATCATACGTCCAACCCTGCATTTGATATGCATATATATGCATATCACGAGCCACGGTTGGGTTGTATGATGGCGATACCGATTGGTTTGTTCTAGATCCGACATAAAAGGTTTGATACAACTTATTTTTTGTGACATAAGAGCTATCTCTCCTCCTACCTATTTTAGTTACACAACATGTGACATAAGAGCTATCTCTATTTTTTGTGACGAAGAGCTGCAATGCTCACCTACATGTTGATTAGCTTCAAGCCTTGCGGAATAGCATAGATTGCACTGAGCTATGTGCAGTGCAGTCTACACTATTCCGAATGGCTTGAAGCAAATTAACCAGCATAGCATGCGCGAAAGAGTAGAGAGGGTCATCAATTTCCAACATGTTCTGACATCATTTGTTGTTTTTCGATCATTTACCTAATTGTTTAGAGAGCTAAATGACCGTGAAATTGAAAATCACTACAAAATGAATCCTGAAAATGTTGAAACTTGGCATGGTATCATCATATCACCCGCATAGCATGCGCGAAAGAGTAGAGAGGGTCACGGCAAAAACTGGACGCACTTCATCTGTTACATGGCCACTTCAATGTTTTTTAAACTTATTTGAACTCCGGACTTCTTTTGTGTTCAGTATCCAACATTTAAAGCGATGTCATCAATTTCCAACATGTTCTGACATCATTTGTTGTTTTTCGGTCATTTACCTAATTGTTCAGTATGCAGCATTCAATTTCCAGAAGAAAATAAATAGAAGAAAATAAATAATGGAGAAAATAAAAGTTGGGGTGGCAGCGCAAGGCCTTTAGTACCATCAACTTGGCACAGTATATAAAAATAAATGAATAGAAGAAAATAAATATAGCAGAAAAGAAAAAACTACTCAGAAATAAATAGAAGAAAAAATAAAGCAGAAAAGAAAAAAACTATATTTGCTATTTTTCATTCGTTTACTAATTTTTTTAGAGAGCCAAATGACCGTGAAATTGAAAATCACTATAAAATGAACTCTGAAAATGTTGAATTTTGGCAAACTAGATGAAAAACTACGCAGAAATAAATAGAAGAAAATAAATCAGAAAAGAAAAAAACTATTAAAAATTGGGGCGTTGCCCTGTGGGCCTGCTAGGTCACAGACGTGCAATTACAGGCCCTAAAGGCCCATCAGACTCACAGGGCAGCGCGCAGAAGTTAGGCCCACAAGCCTGCTATATAGAGGAGTTCAAAGAGGTAGCCGCGGCTGGGTTTATAAACCAGTGCGGCTGCCCTTCGCCCGGCGAGGTGGAACTAAACTTTGTGCACCGCGGGGTGGCAGCGCAAGGCCTTTAGTACCGGTTGGTGGCTCCAACCGGTACTAAAGGTCCCCCCTTTAGTACCGGTTGGTGGCTCCAACCGGTACTAAAGGCCTTCGTTTCCCGCCGCTTGGCCTGGCGAAAATAGGCCTTTAGTACCGGTTGGAGCCACGAACCGGTACTAAAGGCCCATCCTATATATATAGCACTTACGAAAATTTCAGTTTCATCTCCCCACTTTGTCTCCAACCTCTCGCGAGACATCGCCGCACGCGCCGCTCGATCCCGTCGTCGCCGCCCGTCGCCCGTCGTCCGTCGTCATCGTCGCTGTCCCCCCCGCCGCCCGTCGTCGTCATCGTCTCGCGCTGCCGCCCCGAACGCCGCCGCCGTCCGTCGTCATCGCCGCGGCCGTACGTCTCTCTCGCACCCGCGCCGCGCGCACCGGCCCGTACATACGCCGCCGCCCCCGCCCCGTACGCCGGCGTCCCCGCTCGTACGTACGGGGCGGCGGCGTACGGGGCGGCACTGCAGTATACACACACACATACACACACATACATACACACACACATACACACACACACACACACATTTTTTTTTACATATTTTTCTGTTTTCTGTTTTTTAGATAAGTTAATTAGATGAACGAATATGAGATTAATGTCGAATGTTAGATGAATTAGATAGAAAAGTTAAATATATATTAATGTCAATTGTTAGAGATGAATATAGCTAGATATTAATTAGGTATATGAGATTTGAACTAGTTGAATAATTAATATAACTAGTTTATTTAGGTATATGAGATTTGAACTAGTTGAATAATTAATATAACTAGTTTATTTTTAGTAAGAAAAATTAGGTATCTGAGATTTGATGATCTAATTAAAATATTATTTGTTAATGAGTTTTTCTGTTTATTTAATTTTTTATATATTTTTAGTTTATATAAATGTTACATTAATGTCGAATGTTAGATGAATTCGATAGAAAAGTTAAATATATAGTAATGTCAATTGTTAGAGATGAATATAGTTAGATATATTAATGTCAAATGTTAGATGAATATATATTTGGCTAGATATAGGTGTTTAATGTTTCACCTATATGAACATAGGAAATGTCATCTGACGACGAAAAAGATTTCATTATGTGCGAACACTGTGAAGACCAGCGCGGCCTGTGCGACCAAAATTTCCTTGTTGATGGTAGGCGCTTCAGCATCAAGCTGGATGAGACATTCGAAGTTGATACAGTAAGTCACTTTGTCAATTATTATTTGAATGCAAAACTTATGCTTCATTTGCTTCAACTTATAATTTTAAATTTTCACTATTCTACTAGCGCATCCCCTGCCATGCAAGAATTTTTGTCTTGGATAAGATAGGTTTTAGTGCTATAGATGATATGGAGGTAAAGAGAGTTTACTTGAAGACGGAGCATGGGTATACTTTCAACGTCAAATTATATAATGGAGACACATACACCCATTTTGAATGCAAAACTTGGCAAGCACTATGCAAGGCTTATGCATTTGAGCCTGATATGGTTATCACCTTTGATATTCGTCCGGAAGATGATATTGAAGGTAATATAGACATCTGGGTCGATGTGCAAACGCCTCCAGTTCTACCATTTGGTGTGTTTTTCTCAACCATGCATGCATATGTTTATGTCTTTCATACAGTTTATTCAAAAATAGTTGACAACTAATTTGTATTGTCAGCTTATTTCGGTTCAAGCAAACATGTCCGGCGCTTGGTAGACAGGACCTACTACTGCCCCGGGGCTCAACTAAACTGCGAGGAGATAAGTCATTATGTTTCATGGCTTGAGGATCTTAATACTGTCAAGACAAAAAAATTTCCTAAACTTAGAAATGTTAGTACTCAAAACGTGCGACCAATGGTGATCGTATTGAACTACGGTCACATCTATAATCTAAAGATGGTAAGATTTTAAATATTTGTCCTTAATTAGTGCATCTTTTGCATACATTATTTTTGAAGCTAAACTTTCATTGCTTAGTATATTAATTACTATACGATGTTCTTCAACAGGGACTTCCGATGACAGTTGTGCCTCAGTGGATCGAGACAAAAGGTCGCATGTCAATGGTTAGCTTACGACAAGATTTCCTACATTGCACATGAGTGCATTCAGGATTTCTGAAAGCAAAGAATGCTTAATAGTGAAAGATTGGAGCAAAATTGTTAACGATCACAGAGAAGTACTAGGGGGCAGCAAGGAGAAGCGCAACCCAAGATTAGGAGACAGATTCATCTGCATGCTCCAGTATGATGAATCAGGAGAGCTATACATGTTCTATGCTATTCTACCTGAGAGGGAGCAGCAGGATCAGTAGCTACTAGTTCATGCTCTTAATTAGTACTTGTCTCATGTCCGTGTCCTGAACTTCGATGTTGGTGATGATTATGTTGAACTTGATGATATCTTTGTTTCTGTTACAAAGTGAATGTTTCCTCTTTAAGCTAGCCAGCATTGATGATTATTAGATAGCTAGCGGTAATGACTATGATGATTAAATAGTGGTAATTAGACGACTATGATGATTTTTAGCTAGCTAGAGTTTATTTATTTATTAATATGCGATGATGATGATGATGATGATGACGACTACAACTCATTATAACGTAAAACAATCCTAAATTAAATTGATAACACAAATTTAATTAAAAATTATAAAATAAAACAAAAACCCACAACCATTTAGTACCGGTTGGTGTTACAAACCGGTACTAAAAGGCTCCCGGCCCCCGGAGCTGGCTCGTGCCACGTGGTTCCCCTTTAGCACCGGTTCATGCTGAACCGGTACTAAAGGGGGGGGCCTTTAGTGCCGAAACGTTAGTGCCGGTTAATAAACCGGCACTAAAGGGCCTTACGAACCGGTGCTATTGCCCGGTTCTGCACTAGTGTTTGATGGCCCATGGAGATGCTTCCTTCTGGCCTAGCGCAGTTACGGACATATTTCTTTAGGACTCCCATGAACCTCTCAAAGGGGAACATATTGTGTAGAAATACGGGCCCCAGGATGACAATCTCGTCGACTAGATGAACTAGGACGTGCGTCATGATATTGAAGAAGGATGGTGGGAACACCAGCTCGAAACTGACAAGACATTGCGCCACATCACTCCTTAGCCTTGGTACGATTTCTGGATCGATCACCTTCTGAGAGATTGCATTGAGGAATGCACATAGCTTCACAATGGCTAATCGGACGTTTTCCGGTAGAAGCCCCTCAATGCAACTGGAAGCAGTTGCGTCATAATCATGTGGCAGTCATGAGACTTTAGGTTCTGAAACTTTTTCTCTGGCATATTTATTATTCCCTTTATATTCGACGAGAAGCCAGTCGTGACCTTCATACTGAGCAGGCATTCAAAGAAGATTTCTTTCTCTTCTTTCGTAAGAGCGTAGCTGGCAGGACTTTTATACTGCTTCGGAGGCATGCCGTCTTTTTCGTGCAAACATTGTAGGTCCTCCCGTGCCTCAGGTGTATCTTTTGTCTCCCCATACACGCCCAAGAAGCCTAGCAGGTTCACGCAAAGGTTCTTCGTCACGTGCATCACGTCGATTGAGGAGCGGACCTCTAGGTCTTTCCAGTAGGGTAGGTCCCAAAATATAGATTTCTTCTTCCACATGGGTGCGTGTCCCTCAGCGTCATTCGGAACAGCTAGTCCATCGGGACCCTTTCCAAAGATTACGTAGTGTAAATCATTGACCATAGCAAGCACGTGATCACCGGTGCGCATGGCGGGCTTCTTCCGGTGATCTGCCTCGTCTTTGAAATGCTTGCCTTTCTTTCGACATTGATGGTTGGTTGGAAGAAATCGACGATGGCCCAGGTACACATTCTTCCTGCATTTGTCCAAGTATATACTTTCAGTGTCATCTAAACAGTGCGTGCATGCGTGGTATCCTTTGTTTTTCTGTCCTAAAAGGTTACTGAGAGCGGGCCAATCGTTGATGGTCACGAACAGCAACGCCTTAAGGTTAAATTCCTCCTGTCTGTGCTCATCCCACGTACGTACACCGTTTCCATTCCAAAGCTGTAAAAGTTCTTCAACTAATGGCCTTAGGTACACATCAATGTCGTTGCCTGGTTGCTTAGGACCTTGGATGAGAACTGGCATCATAATGAACTTCCGCTTCATGCACATCCAAGGAGGAAGGTTATACATACATAGAGTCACGGGCTAGGTGCTGTGATTGCTGCTCTGCTCCCCGAAAGGATTAATGCCATCCGCGCTTAAAGCAAACCATACATTCCTTGGGTCCTTTGCAAACTCATCCCAGTACTTTCTCTCGATTTTTCTCCACTGCGACCCATCAGCGGGTGCTCTCAACTTCCCATCTTTTTTTCGGTTCTCACTGTGCCATCACATCAACTTGGCATGCTCTTCGTTTTTGAACAGACGTTTCAACCGTGGTATTATAGGAGCATACCACATCACCTTCACAGGAACCCTCTTCCTGGGGGGCTCGCCGACAACATCACCAGGGTCATCTCGTCTGATCTTATACCGCAATGCACCGCATACCGGGCATGCGTTCAGATCCTTGTATGCACCGCGGTAGAGGATGCAGTCATTAGGGCATGCATGTATCTTCTCCACCTCCAATCCTAGAGGGCATACGACCTTCTTTGCTGCGTATGTATTGTCGGGCAATTCGTTATCCTTTGGAAGCTTCTTCTTCAATATTTTCAGTAGCTTCTCAAATCCTTTGTCAGCCACAGCATTCTCTGCCTTCCACTGCAGCAATTCCAGTACGGTACCGAGCTTTGTGTTGCCATCTTCGCAATTGGGGTATAACCTTTTTTTGTGATCCTCTAACATGTGATCGAACTTCAGCTTCTCCTTTTTACTAATGCATTGCGTCCTTGCATCGACAATGACCCGGCGGAGATCATCATCATCGGGCACATCGTCTGGTTCCTCTTGATCTTCAGCAGCTTCACCCGTGGCAGCATCATTGGGCACATCGTCTGGTTCCTCTTGATCTTCACCAGCTCCCCCCGTTGCAGCATCACAGTATTCAGGGGGCACATAGTTGTCATCGTACTCTTCTTCTTCGCCGTCTTCCATCATAACCCCTATTTCTCCGTGCCTCGTCCAAACATTATAGTGTGTCATGAAACCCTTGTAAAGCAGGTGGGAGTGAAGGATTTTCCGGTTAGAGTAAGACCTCGTATTCCCACATTCAGTGCATGGACAACACATAAAACCATTCTGCTTGTTTGCCTCAGCCGCATCGAGAAACTCATGCACGCCCTTAATGTACTCGCGGGTGTGTCTGTCACCGTACATCCATTGCCGGTTCATCTGCGTGCATTATATATAATTAAGTGTCCAAATTAATAGAAGTTCATCATCACATTAAAATCAAAGTGCATACATAGTTCTCATCTAACAACATATAGCTCTCTAGAGCATCTAATTAATTAAACCATACATTGAAACTATGTAAAACATTTCAATGCGAAAACAAATGCGATCATAATCGCAACCAAGGTAACAATTGATCCAACGGCATAATGATACCAAGCCTCGGTATGAATGGCATATTTTCTAATCTTTCTAATCTTCAAGCGCATTGCATCCATCTTGATCTTGTGATCATCGACGACATCCGCAACATGCAACTCCAATATCATCTTCTCCTCCTCAATTTTTTTTTATTTTTTCCTTCAACAAATTGTTTTCTTCTTCAACTAAATTTAACCTCTCGACAATAGGGTCGGTTGGCATTTCCGATTCACATACATCCTAGATAAATAAAATCTATGTCACGTTGGTCGGCATAATTTTCATAAACAATAAATGAACCAATAGTTATAAAGATAATATACATACCACATCCGAATCATAGACAGGACGAGGGCCGACGGGGGCGGATACCAAAACCATCGCACTATATAAGATGCAATAATAAATGTAAGAAAATGATACAAGTATCTATGTAAACATACAAGTAATCCTTTCAGAAAGAAGATAAGACAAGAGGCTCACCACGGTGGTGTCGGTGATGAGATCGGCGCGGGTGATCGACGGCGGTGAAGATGAGGACGGGGCGTGACGGACCGCTAAATCTAGACAAATCTCGAGGAAAATGGAGCTTGGAGGTCGAGCTTCGAGAGGAGAAAGCTTAAGTAGTGTGGCTCGGGCATTCCATCGAACACCTCATGTGCATAGGAGGTGAGCTAGAGCACCACAAAGCCCTCTCCCCCTCGGCCAGAAAAAACAGAGCACTGTGCTCTGCTCTTGTGCGAGGGGGTATATATAGGCACCTCATTGGTCCCGGTTGGTGACATGAGCCGGGACTAAAGGGGAGCCTTTGGTCCCAGTTCAAGCCACCAACCGGGACCAATGGTGGTGGGCCAGGAGCGAGGCCCATTGGTCCCGGTTCATCCCACAAACCGGGACCAAAAGGTCCAGACGAACCAGGACCAATGGCCCACGTGGCCCGGCCGCCCCCCTGGGCTCACGAACCGGGACCAATGCCCACATTGGTCCCGGTTCTAGACTGAACCGGGACTAATGGGCTGACTCGGCCTAGACCAAAGCCCTGTTTTCTACTAGTGTCCGGTTACCCGCGCCCGTACAGGCGTTTTTCGCCCGAGCTCGCGCTATGTCTCGGATGACTACGTCCATGTCGCGTCCACCTCTGAGCCATCGCCGTTGCCGTCCTCCGTTCGAGCCGCTCTTCGTGACCCGCTCTGGATGGCTGCGATGCAGGAGGAGTTCGACGCCCTGTTGCGCAACCGGACGTGGCAGCTTGTTCCCCGTCCCCGACACGCCAACGTGATTACCAGGAAGTGGGTCTTTAAACACAAGCTTCGTCCTGATGGTACCCTTGATCGCTACAAAGTGCGCTGGGTCATTCGTGGCTTCCGACAACGTGCTGGCATCGACTTCACTGACACCTTCGCTCCGGTCCTCAAGCCCGGCACGATACGAACGGTTCTCCACCTTGCGGTCTCCCGTGCTTGGCCAGTGCACCAGATGGACATCTCCAACGCCTTCCTCCATGGTCACCTCGAGGAGCAGGTCTTCTACCAGCAGCCCACCGGGTTTGTTGACCCGGCGTTTCCCGACCACGTGTGCCTGCTTTCACGGTCCTTGTACGGACTCAAGCAGGCTCCACGCGCTTGGTACCAGCGCATCGCGCCGTTCCTACACCAGCTTGGGTTTCGTTCCACCCGCTCGGACGCGTCACTCTTCGTCTATCATCAGGGCTCTGACACGACCTACTTGCTGCTCTATGTCGACGACATCATCCTAACGGCATGTACATCTGGCCTCCTCAGCCAACTCACTGACCGTCTTTGCGCTGAGTTCGCCATCAAGGACTTGGGTCCTTTGCACTACTTCCTCGGTGTTGAGGTGGTGCGACGTCCGGATGGCTTCTTTCTCCATCAGCGGAAGTACGCTCATGAGCTCCTAGATCGTGCTGGCATGCTTAACTGCAAGCCCGCCGCTACGCCTGTTGATACGAAGGCCAAGCTCTCTGCCTCGGACGGTTCTCCTGCTTCGGATGCTGCATTCTACCGGTCCATCGTTGATGCTCTCCAGTATCTCACTCTGACTCGACCGGAGATTCAGTACGCCGTACAACAGGTGTGTCTTCATATGCATGCTCCGAGGGATGTTCACTGGGCCGCTGTCAAGCGGATTCTTCGCTACATCTGCGGCACTATGGATCTCGGCATCACGCTCTTCGCCTCCGCCGACACCGCCCTCACCACCTATACCGATGCAAACTTGGCAGGCTGCCCTGACACTCGTCGCTCCACCTCGGGCTATTGTGTCTTCCTTGGACCATCACTCATATCATGGTCGTCAAAGCGGCAGCCTACGGTCTCTCGCTCCAGTGTTGAGGCTGAGTATCATGCGGTGGCCAACGTCATCGCCGAGTGTTCGTGGCTTCGCCAGTTGCTCCAGAAGCTCTCTTGTCCTGTGGATCGTGCTACGGTGGTCTACTGTGACAAAGTCTCGGCTGTCTACCTCTCCGCTAACCCGGTACATCATCGTCGGACCAAGCATACTGAGTTAGATATCCACTTTGTTCGGGAACAGGTGGCCCTTGGCCATATTCGTATTCTACACGTCTCTACTTCCCAACAATTTGCAGATATCATGACCAAGGGCTTACCTACGGCATCATTTGAGGAGTTTCGGTCCAGTCTTTGCGTCAGCAGCGGTGCCGCTTCGACTGCGGGAGGATGTTGAGTATATGTGTTGTGCATATCTGTGTATTGGGCCCACCTCCTAGTTCCTTGTATAGCTGAGGTCGTGGCCCACCTCTCATACATCATATATACGTGTCTTTGCACATGAGCAATACATTGTGCAATTCCAACAACATACATAGAGGAGGTTCCCTTGCAGCTTGCTACAACAAGGACAACAATGATTGGATATCGATCCATGCGGTTGGCAATTCAATTAGGTCTCCTTCTGCACTGTACTTCCCACACAATCTTTGTTGTGTTACCCATGGTTCATACATTGTCCAAGTACCAACGCACCTAGCTGCACGATCAATCGTGGTAATGCTGTAGCCCAATTCCCATATGCCTTTCGTTCCTAGTTATCCAAGCACTACCATGCAATCTTGACGAGTTGAGTTCTACACGGCATTGCCCATGGGAGATGCCCAACAATGACCTGACTCGAAGTTGCAGCACCTCTTATTATAAGGATGGTAAGCCTTCTATATTGACGCTTGCTTCAATGAGCATCTTTAAAAATGGTACGCTACATTCGTATTGTGGTACTTTGCTGACTATGAATGGCTACTATGTATGGAACTCTGGTAGATCAACATGTCTTCTTCACGCGACGGTGAAATAATTCTCCAGGCCCTATTGGCTAGCTAGCTACCGAATTGATTCTGTTCGCCTAGACGATCGGCCTTAACTCATTGCCGCTTGATGTCAAGGCCGTGATTTAGCCTGGAGTTCAATGCTCCTTTGTAGATCGATCCTCTCCGGTTATTTGGAGACTCAATATACGCCGGCTCGATTAGAAACTCTCGCAAACTGGATTCCCTTGCATGGTTGCACCAAACACAAATGCCTCCTTTTCTCTATTTACGTTACATTTTTCTCTTGAAAAGGAAGCTCAAACCCCAGCCTCAGCATCATTATGATGCACACAACCAATCTTATTAATTATTAAGCAAAGTACAAGGATACTTGGCTCGGTGAGACACCTTTGGCCATTCAATATCCGTCTTTGTACTGTATCGTTCAACGACGAGAGGTCTTCGTCGCATTGGTATTTCAATCTATCCCCCTTAATATTCGGTTTCGGCGGACGCTAGCGGGCAATCGTTGGGAAGAATGGCTCCGTCTAGTTAGGAGACTGATGGAGGTCCAGATTTCTCAACAACCCGATGAATTACGCTGGAAATTGACTAAGTCTAGAGTATTCACTGTTAAATCAATGTATATTGATGTTATTAATTCGAACTCCATTCCTACCTCCAAGCATGTTTGGGATGTCAAGGTTCCTTTGAAAATAAAAGTGTTTATGTGGTTTGTGCATAAACAAGTTATTTTAACAAAGGACAACTTGATAAAGCATAATTGGAAAGGACCTACTAGGTGTAGTTTCTGTGATCGGAATGAGACAATCAAGCACTTTTTTTTGATTGCCCGTTGGCCAAAGTGCTTTGGCAGACGGTCCAGATTGCTTTTAATATCAATCAACCAAATTCTGTTAACGCGTTATTTGGGACATGGCTTAATGGGATTGAGCCCGAATTAGCGAGACACATTCGGGTTGGAGTTTGCGCTTTGTTGTGGACTATCGGGACTTGCAGAAATGATTTGGTTTTTAACAGAATATCATGTATCCAATTTTTGCAGGTTATATTCCGAACTATGGCATTGATCCGTTCGTGGTCGCTACTCACCCCGACGGAGGCCAGAGAGCATTTGGTTACTGGATCTTTCCGCTGGGAGATGGTAGCTCGGGATATCTTCAACCGGTTTGGATGGCAGTCATGTAATAGGATAGGCATTTAGTTTACCTACCTAGTTTTAGCCAGCCAGTTGTGGCGTCTGTTCATGGCTAGTTGGTGTTTCTAGGAGTGCGGATTTTCAGAGGCCGAGCCACAGGCAGGCCGGTATCGTGGGCGTTGGTTTGGGCCTTGGGATGTGCACCCCAGTCAGTGCGTGGCAGGCCTATGGACTGAAATACAGCCCGCGATACGGCTAGTGGATATGTAGGCGTATTGTGTGCGGCCCATCCAAAGCGTCTGTCCCCGCGCGTCGTTGGCTTGGACCAAGGTTAGGGCCCATTTTAGGTCCTTCGAAACAGCACATGTGAGAGAATCTTGTCAGGCACACCCCCTCGCGCAGCTGGGTTGGGTGGCGTGGGATAAACCACAGCCACGCAGCGGGTCGTCTTCTCCATTCCAATCTGCATCAGTTCGTCTAACAGCGGCGGCCGTGCTGTTCCGGCGCCGGCGAGATGTCTACCAATGGTGTCGAGATTAATGGGTACGTTTTGTTCTCCCTCCGACCAACCGTCTTTGCTACTAACCGGCACAGATTTGGGGGATTTCTCACCGAGTTGGCCACTCCGTCAATTCATAGGATTTCTGCTGCGTCCGGTGCGAGGAGCACTTCCGTCTTGCCATTGGAGTCCCAGGATTCCATGAGCGTCCCAAACGACGTGTTCGCTGCCGCCGGTTGTGCTCGGCCGCATGTGGATGCAGTGGTGGGCGAGGTGTGCTCTGAAGCCACCAGCGGCTGGACGCGCAGGTCAGTGAAAATCAATCCCCTCTTTTTTTCTTTGTCTCTTGTTTTGCAATCTTAGATCTCTACCCTAGGCACGTCCTTAGTTACAGAAAGCAGTTGGTTGTTTATGAGGCTTTGGGATTTGGTTCCTTGAAGTTTTTGACGGTTGTTTAGTTTGAGAATTTGTTATGCTGATTACTGCTAGCTGTATTGGATTACGTGGTTGGGAGCATTGTGGATCTCAGCTTATCAGTCTAGACGATGCTGGGAGCTGGTCTGTTGATGGTTGAGAAACTGGAAGAGAGAACTATGGGGTTTCCTAAACTGAATTTGTACATGAACCATGGGGATTTTGATTCCTGGAAGAGAGAACTATGGGGTTTCCTAAACTGAATTTGTACATGAACCATGGGGATTTTGATTCCTGGAAGCTATTGACGATTGATTAGTTAAAGGACTTGGTCATATTATTCATAGATATATCTGTTGTCGTTGGGGTTCATGAAGGATTCATAATTTATTTAGATGTAGTTTCTCTCCGTATTTGTTAGATTCCCAAGCACCTGATTATTGTAAGTGAACTAGTGGGTTTCATATACTGAATTTGTTCATCAGTCTTTTGTTTTTGGTTCCTGGGAGTTTTCGATGGTTGTTTAGTTTGAGAATTTGTTCTGCTGATTACTCCAAGCTGTATTGGATTACGTAGTTGATTATTTTTATATAGATCTCAGGTTATTAGTCTAGATGATGCTGGGAGCTGGTCTGTCGATGGCTGAGAAACTAGAAGAGAGAACTGTGAGGTTTCGTAAACCGATTTTGTACATGAACCATTGGGATTTTGATTCCTGAAAGCTTTTGACGATTGATTAGTTTGAGGAATTGGTCATCTTATTCTTGTGAGTTTTTATTGGGCTACGTAGTTGATTATTTTACGACAGCTTGTTAGTCTGTATGATGCTTGGAGCTTTTCTGTTGACGGTCGAGGAACTTGAGACTGCCTGTGCCGAATATTATACACGCACTAGTCTCCTGCTTAGATCTTTTATGTGACTATTAATGTACTTCCAAAAGGCAATGGTTTTAATTAGTTGTTTTCTTGTGTGTCATCTCCTGCCGAGATGGTTATGCAGGGTCAGGGTGGGTAAAGCTCCCGAGGAAAGGGAGATGAATCCAAACAGGATTTCAGCTCTGGAATTGTCTGTCCGCGCTTATACAGAGAAGAGGGATGGACCTGTTGTGTACCCAAGCATTGGTACAAGCTTTGACTCCTTGGACGAAGCTTATGAATTCTATAATCTGTATTCCTGGGAGTGCGGATTTGGTGTTAGACTTGCCAAGAGCAGATTGAATGTTGAAAGGAAGAGATGCATGCAAGAGATTGTGTGTGCTTGTGCGGTATGTTAATTGAACAACTGTCAAAGTATTCGCATCATTGGGTGACTGATTGTTATGTCGTGATAGATAGACTGATGACATTTTCTACTGTCCGTTTTAACCTTGCAGGGGAAACCATTGAGGGAAAACAGCCGCTCGGCCAGATGCGGATGCAATGCTATGATCAGGCTGCTGCGGTCAAATGACAAGGGGTGGTACATAGCAGAACACAAAGATGACCATAACCACCCGTTGTCGTTGACATGTGGACAGAAAATGCACTGGAAGTCGCATGAGCATATAGACAGATACACAAAGGACCTGGTGAAACAGCTGAGAGATAACAATGTTGGTCTTGGGAAAGTGTTCAGCATTGTTGGCAGTTTTTTTGGGACAGTTGATAATGTGCCATTTACGAAGAGGTGTTTGAAGACTCTTTGTCGGAAGCTGAACAAAGAGCAATCTGAGGAGGATGCAGTCAAGACGATGGCGATTCTAGCTGAAATGAAGGCTAATGATCCTGACTTCAATTACACAGTACAAGTGGATGATGAGAGCAGGGTAAAAACACTGATGTGGGTAACAAGCAGAGGGTTTGACCATTACAGGTGTTTTGGGGATGCAATCACATTTGATACAACTTACCGCACTAATCTTTACGACATGCCATTTGGACTGTTCGTTGGTGTAAACAACCACTTCCAAAGCATAATTTTTGGTGGTGCCATGATGAGAGACGAGAAAGAGGACACATTCAAGTGGATATTTAAAGAGTTAATCCGTATGGTTGGCGGGAAACACCCACAGACAATCCTTACTGGTTAGTACCCCCGTCAAGCTCTGTTGTTTACCATCTTATGCATGCATCTGTTATTTTTATATAGGAAAAAAAGTTCTAACCAATAGAATGTGTGCCATCGATGAAATAATGCAGATCAGGCACGAGCGATGGAGCTGGCTATAGAGGCAGAACTACCCAACACAGTGCACCGCTGGTGCAAATGGCATGTTTTGAAGAAGGCAAAGGAGTCGATGGGTGTGCTGTGGAGCAAGAACAGTGACTTTAAATTGGAATTCCACAAGCTAGTACACCACATGATCATGGAGGAAGAATTCAAAGCTGGTTGGCAGCAGATGCTGGAAAAGTATTCCTTGAAGAAGCATCCATTCTTGACGCACATATATGAGGTGCGCCATAAGTGGGCAAAGCCATATTTTAGAGGAGTGTTCTGTGCAAAAATGACTAGCACACAGCGGAGTGAGAGCGCCAATCACATGTTGAAGGGGTATGTGCCGCCAGGGTGTCCTATGCACCTGTTTTTGAGACAATTTGAGAAACTCCAGTTTGACCGGGAGTCAGAGCAGAGCTTCCAGGAGAAGAGAACATTGCTGGTAATTTTTCATCCTCTGCATTTGCTTCAACAATTGTGCATGCTATAAATTGTCTGATAGAGCTGGTGCCAATTACTAATGTGTGGTTATTTTGTTTGCAGAGTGGTGTGTCACTTAGACTTAACCTACCGATAGAGAGGCATGCTAGCAAGGTGTACACCAGAGCTATGTTCGAGAAGTTTGGTGAAGAACTATACAAGTGTGGTGCACATGTATTGGATGAGATTGTAGCGAAGAAGGTTTACAAATCAACACATGTAGATGCTGCAGCCAGAGAGAAATGGAGTAAGGTTGAGTTCACGATCCAAGTGGATGATGAAGCGAGTTTTTTCAGCTGTGAGTGCGGCATGTTTGAACACTCTGGTTTGGTTTGTTGCCATGCATTGCAAGTGAACATTTGCATCTTACGAATAGGCTATTTGTTCTCGATAGTGAAAATACATGTTGGTTTCGAAACAAAAACTAGTGGAATGAGAACAATTTACTGTTTTTTGCGTGCAGGTTATGATCCTCTTCCGCCTGTCGAAGATACCAGATAAGCATATAATGAAACACTGGACAAGAGACGCAAATGATGTTTTTCCTGCACATTTGGTCAGGTACAATAAAGACAGAGGGCCTCCTTCAAGTGATACATTCAGACATCACACAATGTACACGAAGGCACTAGAATGCGTGCTGCTTGGCGATAGCAATGTTAGGTGCTATGATGTTTTCATGACCATGATGAAGGAGGTGCAAGCCACTCTGTTGCCATTAAGCGCCGAGAAGGACGGGATGGGGCTAGCAGAGAGGGAGCAACAAAATCAGGTTTTAGTTCAGAAACAGGCAGAGACGCTTCAGATCCAAGGGGGCAGCACCAAGCCTGCTTGTGATGGTGAATCAAGCTGTTCAGGGATAGCTGGGCAGCAGAATAAGCGCCCGAGAGGCAGACCTACAACTAGCCGGGACAAAGCTCCTTACGAGCAACAGTTGAAAAGATCAAGGTTTTGCACGATTTGCAGGGGGCAAGGTCACAAGTGCACAACTTGCCCAGAAAGAGGCGACGTGCCGAAAATGCCGAGGAAATTGCCGAAGTGTACAAATTGTGGTGTGCTTGGGCATCGACGCAATAACTGTGGCACGAGGAAATCTGGACCTTTTGAACCGAACTTTCTCTAAGGAACTGAATTCATAAGTCGTGCTGTTTCTTTGTCAGGACTGTCTTATTGTGCAATCATCATTGTGTCATTTGCACTCGGTTGACAATTAAAACTGTTTTATTTGGTCTGTTATGATCACTATTGTGTTAGTTTCATTTGAGACGTTGCTTATTTTTTCATGCTAGTGTTGGTTTCATTTGAGACACTAAGCTAAAACTTACCCATCATGATGGCTGGTTGAGCTTGCCTTTTGGTTGTGTTTGATTGTGTCCTTTGGTCGGCCTCATGTAACGAGAAACAGTTCAAAGAATACTGATCTCGGTGATCTATGGCTCCCATGTGTACCTAACTCTGAATCCCAAACAAAAATAGTTCCAATAATTCTGATCTCGCTAATTTATGGCTTCCATGTGTACATGACCAGGAATCCTGACAGGTAAGCAAGCAGACGTGCGTGGGTGAACTCCGGATTGACAGGGCCACTATCCTAGCTTTGACTAGGCCCATCCATTACAGCGTGACTCCCGGGTGAGCACACCTGTTCTGACGGACACAGATGAGCCTGGCGAATGGTACATGCATTGAATGGCCGCGCCCTCTCTCCATTGGGGAATTGCTAACTACAAGAACAGGTATGGCATGCGATGAATTTGGCTGGCCGTGGCATCAGCCTGTGTTTTTCGTTTGCAAAAACACAATCAGTAAGATATGGTAAGCTTTTTTTATTTTCCAATGAGCGATAGAAAAAAAAATACTTACTGCTAAAAAATAGGGGTTAGTCACTTGCCACTGTGCTGTGCGTTTGCGTTGATCGGCTAGTTTGCCTGTTTTCATGGATGGCATGGAGGCGTTGGGGGAGGGGAGCGGTGTCCATGCATAGGAGATGCATGCCATTGGCTGTATGAATTGACAGGTGATGGAAGCACTGCTCCCGAAATCTTTTCATGCTGGGCATCATGACGCTCCTTTTCTCGCTGCAGGACGCCCGGCAGTTGGTGACAAGATGTGTGCACAGGTACAATGCGCCGTCCATCTGTTCCCGCATTAACGCGCATAGAGAGACATGGACGATAGGGGAGAGAAAGGCTAGGCGTCGCGTGTGTGCTTTCGATCCACACAATTCAAAACTGAAACTTTGGCTCCCATCCCACCAAGTTGGTTCAAAATTTGAATGTGGTTACTTGGGAGGGAAAACGAAAATTTTCGCTATCTATATAAGTACGTGGCGCACCGGGGTGGAAATCCATCCAAACGAGAGTAGAGATGGCGCCCAGCAGCACAGTTTCGCCAGCTTCAGAGCTGACCGAAACATCTGGCTCCACCTTGACAGCAGGCAGGGTGCAGGTTAGCAACGTCACCTTGGAGGTTAGCATGGCAAACGAGTCATCTACTACACTTTACTTACACTTGATCATGCATGCATGGCAAACGAGTCATCTACTGCACTTTACTACTTCTTCGCAGGTGGTTAGTGACGCTGTAGGTTTGGATGCTCTCGTTTTCCCTGATCCTTCGTCTGTAGTTGACAGTCTGGTTGACGAGGTCATTGATCTTTACCATAATTTCAGTGCATTTTTCTTATGTCCCCCTGTCTCACAACAATCATGCATTGACACGCATAGGCTAGTGTGATGGCACAAGGCGCGGGGGGCGAAGAAGAGGTTGTTTCCGGTGGTGCATCATTTGAGAATGTGGGTTTTCCTTAGCTTTTCCTACAGCAATTGTGCAAGCGTTTGCATTTGTTCTAATCCACCAGGATCAAAATCTCTGTTCCCAGGCTGATCTGGACATGGAGATCCCGCTCTGGTGGCTGGAGGAAGAGACAGCAGATTTCGACCCCTGCATGGGGCATGCGGGGCCGGTGGGTGCATGCGAGCTGTTGGATGGGGATCACCTATCAGGGACGTGGGCTGCTGAACCTAGGTGCGAGGAAGATGACGCTGAGAGTCCTCCATGCAAGCGTCCAAAGATATGACATGTGCTGCTTAGACAGTTAACTAAATGTACTTGGACCATGAGATAATGTATTAGGTTAATCCATGAAACAGCTTGAGGTCGCATGTTCTGCTTAGACAGTTAACTAAATGTACGTGAGGCCATTAGTGGTGGTGATCGCCACTTGTATTTGTAGTTCCATCTGTTGTCCGTATGTCTAGTGCACCCGAAAAAATCTGGTCGTTGCTTTGCCTGATGATTTTTATTTGTGTCCATTATTTTTTGCTCAACAATAGATATGTGCTTGATTAAACGTTTTGCTTGGTGTTCTGCGACTTCCTAAACAAATCTAAAAAACGAGATAAACGGACGATAGAAGTGTGGTGCTTCCAATAGGCATACGTGGAACATTTTGTAGCCACTTGGTCAGGGTGTGGAGGTGAGCACACTGTCGCCTCGTACTGGCGCATGTGTATAAAACGTGCTCCCTGTGCCCAAGAGTGGTAGCACAGAGGCGAGGCACCACTGCATCTGGCGTTTGGACGGAAGGAGAGGAAGCAAAGGTTTGTACTAGTCCTTCCATGGCTTCTCGGTTTTCTCCTCCCTTCACCTGATCCATTCTCTCAAAAATCTCACTTGCTCCTCTTTCTTGTTTGTGTGCCATTATTGCAGTCTTCTGGTAGAGAAGGGGCGCCGCCCGAAGCTCTCCTCGCCTCCAGCTGCGCCAGATGGAGCTTCTTCGTCGACCATGCTGGCCGCCAAGAAGGTGCCTGCACTGAACACGGCGTACAATGCCGGGCTGCTCCATTCCATCGCCGGAGAATGGAGTCCAAACATCAAAGGTGTGTTCTTCGGCATAGGCATGGAAGAAATCTGCAAGATAAAGGATATGGGGAACAACAACCGTATCTTTAGCATGTCCCTCTTAGCTAGGATCGATCCCAAAACCATGAAGATGGACATGGGTGATGGCAATCACGTTGTGATAGACTCTAGGGAGGTGGCAAAGTGCATAGGGTTGAATCCATGTGGTAGGAAGATAGATATCCCGGGCGGCGCTTGCTTAGCAGACCGGGAACGCTTGCTAGAGAACTTGCATGTGAGATTAGAGACAAACATGTCTCGCACCTGTAAGATCCTTGTGGTCAGAGTTAAGAAAATCATCCAAAACGCAAGCAAGGTGGCGATAGTAGGAGCAGAGAGAGAGAAGATGATGGTGGCATGTACAATCATAGCCGCGTCGTCGTTTCTCCTACCCAGGGGAGCACACCCAAAAATTGCAAATGAACTGCTGCCGGTGCTAGCTGAGCCAAACCAAATCTCCGACTATGACTTTTGCGATTATGTCGTGGAGGGACTGAGAGAGGGTGCGGCCAAGCTGAGGGAGGATCTACTGCACGACCCAACTCAGCTCTCTCTGCAGGGCTGCCTTGTTGTCCCACAGGTTAGCGAGATGCTTCTCCGTTCAATATTGCAAATATGTTTGTTTCTGAACAATCTAGCTGATGCATTTCTGTTTTGTTTGTCGGAATGAACATAGATTATTTTCTGCGATTACAATGAGCACGGGATGGAGGGGCGAGAGGCGCTGCCGTTCCCTCGTCTAGCATCATACTCGGATTTGATGATGAAACTGCAGATCAAAAAGCATGCAACAAGGAATGGTGTGGACGCTGGGTTTGAGGTACATTTCTCTTCTTAAATGATACTTCAATAAATGTAGTGTGGTTGCTAAGATCCAGTTCGATTATTCCCTTGCAGGCCGCGGATGTTCCTAGATTGCCGGCATTTAATGTCGTTTCTGCTAGCCCAGCTCAAGCACAAGGCTGGACCACGCCAAGTTCTAGTGTGCATGCTGCTCCCCCTGGATTTGGTGTGGCCCATGAGCAAGTGATACCTGCAGAGGTTAGCCATCCAAACTTGTTGGCTTGTGATCCAACTTGCTATTTTGTCCTCGTGTACTAACTAAGTGAGTTGTCTTGTTGCTGTCTGCTGTCGTAGATTCTTGATGCGATGGAGGAGGCAGTGCATCATCGACTGAAGCAGCGGGAGGAGGAATTCCTCAAGATGGTGGAGGAGACGCAGGGCAAAGTGCTTGAAGAAATCAAGAACAAGGCGGATGCTAAACGGCATAGAGACCTCGAGGACACACTTGATGATTTCATGGAGCGGGTGAAGAGACAAGCTCCAATGGCAGCAGCATCTCCTAACGTGAGCAAGAGTTCGCATCGTCCAAGGACGAGGACAGGTGATCTTTATCCCAAGCCATCAAAAAACGCAACTGTTAAATTGTGTTAATTGGGTAGTGTGTTGATGCGCACGGGGAGAGCATGCATGCATGGGCGAGCGCTACGCACGGGTTTGTTTACTCCTGCATGCATGACATACGTGGGCCATCCATGCATGGTGTGCGTGAGCCATGGACCCTAGGTCGCTGTGGGGTTGTGTTTTTGGTTGATTGTTCGAAAGCCATGCGAAACAATACTGATTGTCATTTGATTGTCATGCTGATTTTGTTCTTGTTTATTGCTTAGATGTTGCCCAAGATCTGGCTGAAACTTCACGCGAAGCTGCGAGGTCTTTGATGTCAGTGGTTGTTGTTAAAGAGGCCATACGTGTCCAACCAGGTGCGTAGTACCCCTCGAAACAAAAACCAAATAGTTTTCCAAAAAAGCATTGGTTGGCCACAAAAAATCTGATCACCATTTTGTTGCCTGTTCTTTTCAGAAACGCCTGGTGTGGCCGCTGCAACCACGGCGGTGCAAGGAGCTGACCTGAACGCATGCCCTTGGGTGCATGTGAGTTTGCTTGGGAAAGGTAGTGACAATGACTGATGATCCCGAAGTTAACTTGATTGTGTGAGGGTACTAAACTAAATTGAGTGTGCCTTGATTTTGTATGCAGAAATTGCTGTCCACGGGCCAGTTGATGAACCAGAGGAGAAGCCTATGATTGTGGACCACAAAGGAAAGGGGCCGGCTATTGACGGTGAGTGACGATATCCTTTACATGGTTAAAAAAATGCATTGATGATCAGATAGCTTGCATGCGCTCACATGGGTGCCTTGCCCATCTTGAAAACAGTGGTGTACCGTAGGTGCACTAGACAGACCACCATGCATGAGGTGCTGGGAGTGGGAGGTTCTTCCTCTAGAGAGCTTCATCCGATGGTGGCGCCTGTTGACACTGATATGACTGAAGGTAATGTTGTTAACCCGATGAGTTAAATCCTCGACGCTGACAAAAAAGTGCCTCGCTTATGATGAGAGCTTCATCCTTCTTTGATCTGTGCAACTGTTGTGCCGGATGCATTGCAGCTACAAAATGACCAGGCTGCAGGAATTGCCACGACCACGCCAATAGGGAACAGGAGGTTGGCACTGCCTCATGTAGGGGAACAAAGCAAGCCGGCCCCTCTTGGTTAGTGCAAACATGTGGTTGACTTGTTCAAACAATTTAAAAGTCGTCTAGCTAACGTATGTGTGTTGACGTGCTTGTAGCGGTTGTTCCAGCTTTGCCACCTGCACGTGATTACGGCTACTCTCCATTTGAGCTGGATCTACAGCATTTTTTACCCAAACCATGTATGTGTTGATTTGTATGAGAACGTTGCACTCCTCACTGAGCCGTCTGAGCTCAGCAGGTGCGTTTGTTTCCAATGATTGCACGTCTGCATATTGAAAGTGTGAACTTGGTTGCTGCTAACCGTGTGAGTAATTCTTGTCCTTAAATAGAACTTGGTTCGAGCATCACAACCCCACGGTGCTCAGGCTGGATGGGCATAAGATGAAGTACCAATTCAGCTTGCATGGTGAGATGATGTACACAGGCCTTAATGCATGGGTGCGTGGATGGAACGACAGGGAGAGGAGCATGATGCAGAGAGTTGATCTCCCAAACTGGAGAGGATTACTACCACCTGATGTTTCGGTAAGTTCAGCCCATGCAGAAAAAATGATATGGACTGCGAGTGAATGGTGATTCAAACTAATAGATTTGCGTGCATGTATTTTTTGCAGCTCCATATGGAAAATATTGATACTGAGCACGCGCGCGTTGTGCTCATTGGGTTGCTTTCGACGCCCAAGCTTGGTTTCCCACTATGCATGTGCCGTCTGGTACGTACAATCCTACGTTTCTACCGGCATCTTCATTTCTTCTATATGGCTGGAACACTAAAACTGCGTGCATGCACTGCAGATCTTGATCCCTGTGTGGCTTGCTCACGATTGGTCCCTGTACGCCTTCGACATGGAGCTGACCAGGGTCACGGTGATGGACCCATTCTACACACAGGTGGGATCCCCAGTGTACGAGTCGAAGCATGGGTCAACAGTTCACATGCTGCTTAAAGGACTCAAAATCCTGGGCACCTTATTGTTGGATGGCTGGGACATGGATATCTCCAAATGGACTGTTCGGTACAACATTGATATGCACATAGCTTGCGGCAGGTGGGTGCACGTGTACATCATTTCACGCTTTTTATTGCTAGGTGTGATGCTAACCAACTTCCTCATCGTATTGTGATTTGCAGCGGTGAATCGCCTGGCTACATTGCATACTATGCTGACAACTTCAACGCTTATGAGTTGGAGGAACCCGTTCCGCATGTAAGATTCCAACTACCTACGTAACCTTTTTGTGTAGATGCATTAGTGCTCATAATGAAAAAAATTATCAACTGACCGTTTTGCTCGCGTGTGGTGCCAAAGGTTGGTCTTCCACTGCGTCGAAGGAGGATGCTCTATGAGACACTAGCCTGTTCGGGCAACACGGCTGATCACCCAGGATTCATGGAGGAAGTGGAGGAGGAGGAGTAGAACGCTGGACTCCTTGCTGTCGACGTGTCGCGCTTTTGGAGCTGCTTCTGGCAAGGACATGTTTTATTCTCTAGCGTGAGGATCAATTGTTCTGCCCTTTTTGTAACTGTCTTGTTGACAGTTCTGTAAGCCCATGCATTGTGTCATGTGCTTTGCACTGTGTCGTGTGTTGAACCTAGTAATTCTATAAGTATTTTGGCATGGAACTGTACCAGCCATTGAAACCTATGACTAGCAAGTGTTTGTTAAGAATGATGTGTGCCAAAGTTTTAGCGTGCCTGCAATTATGCGGTTTGAAAATGTTAACATTACTATCCGTGAATTACCGTGGAAGCTGGCAAGAGTGCCATTGGCACGTGACGGGCCTGCCATGCAAAACAATTAGAAAAACACAGGTGAGAGCCGTTGCCCACCACTCCTTTCAAAAAGTGACCGTTGGTGGGAGCCCTTGGCTATATATACAGCATGCTGCCTACACTCCGTTGGGCTTCACTCCACCAGCATCAAATCCTCCCCAACAAATGTCTTCGTCATTCTCTTCGAGCTCAAGGTGTGCTTCTTCATCCCAGAGGCGTTGGGCCTCCCCAAGCAGGTCACCGGTGAGATACAGGGTGGGTCCACTGGACTATGAACCTGCGACGCCATGCTGGTGCAAGGAGAAACCCAAGGCTGCCATGTGGATCTCCTGGAGCGACGATAACCCTGGGAGAAGATACAAGACATGCGCCAAGTCACGGGTATGTGTCCTGATAACTGTCGTTTTTGGTTGCTGCCTTGGCTGATTCTTGGTTCTTCCCCACTGACATTTTTTTGTGCTCAACTCCCGTCAGATGGGAGGTTGTGAAATGTACGAGTGGCATGACGATCCAATTGAGGAACCATTCCTCAAACAACTCATCATTGATCTCCGCGACAGGGTGCGTCAGTTAGAGAGGATCAGCTCAGAGTTGCGTGATGCAGCAAGTGCAGTGCCACAACACCAAACTCCCCAGCTAGAAGTTGCTCCTGCTCCTACAGATAATTTAGCTCTAAATCAAGGATCTGGCTACGTGAAGGCATTTGCAATGTTCGTGCTGCTGGCAGCATTCTGTTACAAGTGCTTCTATGGTTAGGAGCAACAATCTTGTAACTGCATCCACAAGTAGGTGTAAGCCTTGTGTTCTAGATGTGAAAGATTGTGCTCCAGATGTGATAATTGTAACCCTAGCAGATGTAGTAGAGCAGTTGCCATTGCTTGTCTCCTAAGATGTTTATCTTGTACCTCTAATATGTATGAACTTCTAATATATTGCATAATAGTTGCATATGAACTCCTGCTTCTACCAGCCATGCTAAAAAAGATTCGCATCTGATACAATACGAGGGAGTCGATAATCAGACATAGTTTTGGTCCAGGTCTGTCCTAAATGATTGTTACAAACCAGATAGAGAGGTTTTTCCAATAGTTAGGGACGTTCAAAGAAAGGTAAGTTTTTCTAAAGAGCAATGAACGATCCTTTGACAGCTTCAAGGGCGTCGTTTTCCACTGGAGTTTGGTTACCTTGCATCCTCATTAGTTCGTAGATCATCAAGCTGCTATGTGATGCGAGCATGTCCTAGAGGAAGAGATGGTGTGAATTAGCAAAAAAAAACAAGCATGCAGTTTCCATACGGTATGACCTATTAGAAACATACTTTGTTCAGTGGTGTCTGCAGTTTGTCGCCGTCATAATTCCATGCAAAAAAGGTGGCGCACAGCCCGGTCTGCTCTCTGCATTTCGGAGGGACGAAGAAGACAATAATAACAGTTAAAAGAATCAGTCAAATATATCTGTTAATTATGAAGGTCGGGTGGTCGACAGTCAAAGTGCATACTTCTCAATGTTTTCCCTCATTATGATCGGAAAAGTGCGCCCCCAGTGGCTTGATTCACAATGCCAAGAGCTGAAGAAATTCTGGAGGCATGTGAACAACGCGGCATGCAGTTTGTTGCTAACAAATTCATGCATGCTGACTCGCCGATTGCTATACCCAAATGGCCCAATTGTTGGGTCGAATACGATGATTCTTTTCCGCAGCATATCAAATGCATATACAGTCCAACAATCAGGTAGTATCGTCGGGATGTACCACTGCATATATATAGGCATATCAGTGAGTTGGAATCGTAAAAATTGACACTAGCTCTGCTAAAAACACCTACCATTCGGCACGAAGCTGGATTGCAGGATGCTGTTCCTTCTTGGAAGCTACCCCTGATTGAGTGTACAGTCAATGGGTCGGCATTCGCCAAAACAGTTGTCTGCACATATGCGGTTTGGGGGGTTGTCATCAAGACAGAAAAGGGTGGAGAATTAAGGGGAGGTGCTGGAAATACTCACAGCAAAGTCAGGCTCGAGGAATTTCCTCCATATCAGTCCAGGAGTGTCCTTTGAGAAAAACGAGTCAATCTGGCCAAGCCTGCGGAAAATAGCTGTAGCCATCTCATGGGTCATTGCATCGTTAGATGCAAGTTGACGTTGGATTTCAACCCCCTCTAATGCTATGAGTCTTGGCTTAGGATGCATGATCCATTTCCTGCAGCGATTTGATTGGAAAGATGCAGTTACTAAATGAGAAGACGAAAAATTCTTGTGAGCATTCAGTAAAATCTTTAATGCACAGGGGATGCGTTCTTGCCTCTCAAGGTTTAGCATCGAGGCTGCAGTCATCCAGTCTCTTATGGCCCTGAGTACAGTTGGATTTGGTGGTACTGGGACTGATCCAGCTACCCACGGATCTCTTCCAAAATTGCATTGAGGTAGATCGATCTTCACATGTGCTCTATCGGTGGTTGATCCAAACAATATGAACCCGGGGGCTGGCCGCATCTCAGCATAGTAAGTAACCAAGATGGCTGTAAGGTTGTCGTAAAATGCAACGATCTTGCTTGCAATTTCATTGAGGCTTGCATCCTGGGATATGGCAATTTGGTTGAGTGGTTCTTGCCCATATGTTGGTGTTGCGGCGAGGACGTTCTGCGCCTCACGTGAACATGTTTTCTTTGCTGTGCCCGACTGTACGCTTGATGATAAACTTCCATCCCTTTTCCTAGACGCGGAACTATTGGCAGATAGGCAACCTGCCAAGGGAGAATGAGTAGTGTGAGATTGGATAATCGTTTATATGCATTTCAATGTTGAAAACGTAAGCATGATGGATTGTTTACCTGCAGGGTTGCCTGGTGGTGGTAGTCGAGGACCTATCTTGCTGACTAATGGGGTGCTGAATTGAGTTTGGTCAGTTGGTACATGAGGCGGTGCATCACAAGTGTTTGTGCCGTCCTTTTCCAAGATGCACTTTTTGTTCCCATGTGCCTTGCAACAAGTGCAACTATCTGCTAAGCATGCCATAAGCTTGTCTGTGAAAGTAAACATATTGGACTGGAACACTTGACGCATTTCTGATATGCTTGCTAGGCCACGGGCGTTCTGCTCCCGCAGAAGTATACCAAGCTTCTCCGCTGACTATATGTTACACATAAAAAATGGGGTTAGATGCGAGGGGTGACAAGTTGATGCTACAAAATGTGTGGATGCTTTCTTAACTGAATAGAAGTGACTTACAATGCTTGGGTACCATGTTCGTATGTAATTTGAAAACTCCTGCGGCCCGGTTTTGGTATAACTACTTCGCAACATCGGCGCGTATGTGGCATTTGCCCTTCTGGGCGCCGGCTTTGCTGCTTTCGCTGTGAAAGTTTCCTTAGAAGGGAAGCTAATAAGATTGCTCACTGACAGCTCGGTCCGTACCTGTTGAGTTGCGAAGATGGTCATTGCATGACATGGATGACAAATAATTGCATGTGCAAACTGAAAATATATTTAGCACTTGTGTGGGGGAGTGATTACCGTTGCACCGTGGTAGGAAACTTCACCGGCGCCAACATTAACTGTAATTTTGTCCACCATCTTCTTCATCAAATCGTAGTCGTACAGACCTATCCGCGGCGTCATGTCTCGCAGCATGTTTAGAACACCGAGATCAAGGCTGTCTAGTACGAAAAGATGTGATACAAACACCAGTAAGCAAAAAAAAATTAGCATGCCGATTCTGAATAATGTGAATGTGCAAAAATGTACTTCATGAAAATACCTGCAGGAACAGATGACAACCAACTATGTGGACGGTTGGGTTTCTCTTGGACACATCTGCCTTGAACTTCTTAACAGCTTGGAACAGATTCTTGAGTACATATCCTCCCCAATTCCAATCCTTTATCTTGCTGATATCACTCAGTGCAGCCCAGAAGTCTATGGATATGTAATCGTGCTTAGCAGTGGGGGCAAGCACATGACCGACTACAAAAATAACAAAAGCAATTTTGAAACAGTCCTGCTCTATTTGAGGGGATGATTCTGTTATGTCTCAAATTAAGTACGCCTCAGCTGCTTTAAGATTGTGCGTGCCTCTCTCGCTAAATGATGCAGACACACGCGTGTACTCAATACATGCTTCAGACGGCTCTACGCCTTCACCTTGTATGACTGAATTTCCACATGGGATGCCAAAGACATAGTTCAGGTGCTGGTCACATAATCCAAGAACACCTTGGCCCTCTAGATTTATTATGCTGGAATCTACATCAACTCTGTCCATTAGGTACGCGCTGTACTTAAGGCTGATCTTCTGCCATGATTTAAGCTCTAACATTCCATCAAAACCGGTTCCCCTGACTAACTGCCGCTTAAAATCACTAAACTGGCCTATGACCGATCCAACTTTTAGCAAAGAAAGCCTGGACGTGAAGCACGGGGTGCCAGTCAAACCTGTTGAACCACCGGATCCATCACAGTCGCTGTTCCAATCTTCAGGTGACTGCTCACTATTCTCTACTCAATTGATAACCATAGCTGCTTGGATCCCGCTAAATAAGTCAGACATCTTCGCCCTCTACGACTAATCCACCCTTGAATGAAAAACCTAGATAATGAAAGCAAGATCTAAGAACAATGGCGAGCGAGCATTACAATCGAACATTTAAATGCTAGGGGTGTGATTCGGGTGAGTACCTCTTGCCCTACTTGGGATGTTACCCTGCTAGACTGACGGAGAAGGACAAGCCTCGCCGCTGTCGACCAGCTCTACGGCGAGGGGGTTCTTCGTCCGCCTTGGTCCATCTGGTGGATTCTCCTTGGGCGGCGAAGAACAGAGACCTGTGTTTGCCTTGCCTCTGCTTGAGGTGGGTGGAGGTAGATGACAAGGACGAGGGGTGATGTGAGGGCGTAGTAAATTACGTGACGAGACGTCTCAGGGGAAAGCGACCCGGCCTGCACGGATGTGTGCTGTTCCACGAAACCTGTACCTCGTGTAGATCAGGGCCACTAATTGGGTTGTTTTGGTTAGAGTAAACATACAAACGTGAACATGACGGCGATTCTTTTTTCTGTGCGAAAAATCGCTGATCTAACATATGATGCTGCCTAAACTTGTTCCACTTTCTCTAACTTGATGAACAAATGAAAAATGTCGTGGCATGATTGTGATACTGTTTTGTGAATCTGTAATTAGCTAGTAATACTGTCAAAAGTGTCAAGCAAAGTCAAATGGTCGAAACAGTTAAACATGCTTGGTGCCTGGTAACAAACATGTGGGCGAAAAGTGTGTGTTGGCTGGACGATAGTGATCCACGTCATCACTTGCTGAACGTGTGGTCGCCCATGTCCAACGCTTGTTACGAATCATGCATGCACGCACATCTCCGAACAGGTACCAAACGAAGGCCGCCCATCAAGTACATGTCAGCTTTCCCTCTGAGGCCTAGGTCCCTTCTGCATGTGCGTGGGCCATGGCTGGGCCAATACGGGCCAAAAATAAATCAAATACGTGGTGTATACACTGGCAGCACGGATCCATATGGGAAAGCGACGCCCAGAGATAGCGGCCTGCCTGCAGCGCGGCCGCTATTGGCATTTTTCGGTGTTTCTAGCCTCTTTTTAGCTCTATGTGAGCTTTCTTTGCTATTCATTATTTTTGAAGACTATGAAATCTTGTTGGCACTTCTTTATTTGATTAATAAGATGGCCGTATGTATCATTCTGATGTAGAGGCCGAAGAGTCCCCCTTTTCGAAAAAAACATAACAAAGTTAACCAGGGTCGAAACTTTACAAGATATTAAAGAACACCAATGACGAAGTTGACTTCTTCCATAGCAACATCAGTTTCCTCACGCCGCCGTCATCATGTCTGGCGGGGACAGTCGGGACAAGGATTTTCATCCGTTGCCGAGGCCAACTAATGAAGACCGGCACCACAACAAGAAGGCACTGCCTTCAAGAAGGTAATAACGCAAGTCTGTCGTTGCTGACCTAGACCAATAAAGGACCAGGACAAGAATTTTCACCCTGGAGGGAGCGGTATTCAATCGGTATCTCGATCACAGATCGATCGATAGTCCATATCTGCCAGTACTCTCGCTAGGGCAAAAAGACAATAGCAGACTGGTGGTACGGCTTCCCACCTTAGACCAGTGACATGGTTATCGGGTGGCCACCCATGTCTCGGCATGGAATACATTCGGAGCCACTACTCTCGTGCTAGATGTTGGCATAGAACTGCGGGTGCGCCTCTTACTCATCTGCGACCAGCGCTGCTCCTGGCACTATCGAAGTTGATTTCGGGAGATTTCGGTAGGGGGTCCTGAGCTGGTAACCTTGATATGATGCTAATAGGGGACACAAGGTTTTTCCCAGCTTCATGGGTTTGGTGGGCAACTAATTCCCTCTCCTCACTTAAATTATCCTGGTTCCTGAGGAAGAAATCTTTGAGAATTCGGCATGCCTACTCCCTTTCTCCTTCCCATATGAAATCCCATGCCCATCAACCAATCAACATAGAGTATGTTAAGTCTCCCTTCACTGAAACCCATGGCTGTGGGAGGTGTGGAATTGACATTGGTAGTGAGCCAGCAGATATATTGCATCCAATAATCAAAGGGAATTGATCGAATTACTGGGAACTGAATAAAAAATTCAGAGCATCACACCCGTCGTTGCACAATTGGACCAGATATTCGGCCTAGAGACAAATAGAAAATGAACTCACTGATAAATAGAGGCTCCCTAACAATTTAAGTGAGTTGGCCATCCACAATGTTTTCTAAAACAAGTTGACCACCACGAAGTTTACCATCCTACCTAATTCGTACATGGCAACATTAAGGCATGTGACAAGCGGAACAGTATAGAGAAAGACATTGTATGTCGGTAGAACAAATCCAATTTTAAGGAGGTTTGTCGTGGTGCGTGTCCGTCCCGTGCATCAAAATTTTAAAGCAACGATCCAGCACACTAGACACCTCTTGCACTGTGAACACAACAGCTACATGTGCTACAACTTTTTATCTCGTTGCTTCATTCGTTACATTCCTAACACCTTCCATTCCTAATTAGCCTCTCAATGTCACACCAAGCTGCATTTTGTAACTGTACCAAGGTTCACATTGGTGAAGAAGCAGCCACACAAGACTTGTGTTGATGCTACGTCACGACAAATATATAGGGGAACCTGACTATCTCTCTTCACCACTCACTTAAGTAAACCGATGTTGTCGTTTATTTGATAAATTTCTGCAATTGTACCATTGCTACAAGCAGTAATTGACATTATTGGCAACATACATTATTGGTTGGACGGTTCCAATAACTAATCTAGTCTTTTTGATAAAAATAAGTACATCTACTGCTAAATTCAGTTCAACAACTACATGGTCTGATCAGTACAATTGTTTTTCACATCCGACACATATTTTTACATCTGAAACTCTGCCATCAGACCATAAGCCCATGGGGAGTCGATGAGGACACGCCGCTCGCCTTGGATGCATGCGGTGGTCTGGCCTCGGAATTATTCCCTACGACGGGGAGCAAGTTACTGCATGTGGTGGTGTTATCTCACTTGAGCTATAGATTGTGGTGCCACCGATGCATCTTCGTGAGGATTCTTCTCTATAGATCTAATGCCTAGTGCCGGTGGCTTGTTCTAGCAAGGTTGCAGGATGCAGCAGAAAGACTCCATTGTGGGTTTGGTGGCACTCACTCCGGCCAGTTTGCCTTCGGTGGTGAGATGCAATCTATGAACGGCGACTGGTGAAGAGGATATGGTCGTGAAGTGGCAACAATGGGGTTTCTAGCCCGGCGCATGTAGTTGACGGGATTGTGGAAAAGTGGTGGTGATAACACATGGTTGACTCCCATTTGGTGGTGCTTTTTGAGTACCCAGTCTCGAGCTCCGGGGTGAAAAACTTAGGTCTGATTCGAGTGGGCTATACCTGTCAACGGCGATATTTTTTGCGTCGTTACCTTGTTGAAGGCATTGCTTGAATATGCTTGGACCTGTTCTTCAAGGTGAAACCTTGAAATCTAGCCTCCGGTGGTTGGATCCGGTGAGGATGACGGTTGAGCGTCGTTTCCTTCTTAAAGACGTTGCTATTGAAGAACATTATTATCCTTGTGGTATCAAAAGATGGTTGGTGTGGATACGGTTGTCGTTCTAGTCTGCCGATCGCTATTTTGTTTGCTCTTTTTTCTCGCTTAGGAATAACTTTGGTCTTACGTGACGCTCTTTGCCGGCGTGTTTATTTTTTCTTTGTATGTGTTGGTATTGGCTGTGTGCAACTCACATAGCTATGCACAGATCGAATGTGTGTTCATTGTATTTACATCGACTTGATGCTTCATTTTGAATCAATAAAATTCATCCTTTATACCAAAATAAAATATCATAAGCCTGTCGGTAAATACGCATCCTAAGAGTGAGAGGGCTACTTTGCGTTTCGCCACCAATTAAGTTGTTCGAAAACTGCATGCTTTGATCTGACCGATTGCTTCTCTACTCAAATGGTTAGAGTGCCTGCAACCATACACGGCAACTGTGTCAAACCATAATTTCGCCAGTAAATCTCAATGGAAGCAAGGACATATCATTTCTCTATGGTTTCTCAAAAGGGAGCCTCAGTTGGACAAATGGCATATTTTTCCGATCACTCAGCTGGTCTTTTGCTTTTCCATAAACAAAGACATAGACTACTCTCTTCGTTTCTAAATATAAGATGTTCGAGTAGTTCAAGTACAAAATAAGAAAACTAAGAGAAAAATGAAAACAGAAGTTTTCCTAAAGAAAAATCAAATGAGGGTATTGGCACTACCCTAAAAGAAGAAACACAATATAGTTTAAAAAAATTATGGACAAATTTGTACAGAAATTACACTATTTCGCAGTATGTAACACTCCAGTACGTACTAGGACAACCAATGATCCAACTTCAACCATAATATTCCTTTTCGAGAACAAGTTGCCACCATAATGTGACTATTTAGTATCCTACTAAATCTGATTCTGCCATTTTAGCATCACCTAGTCCATGCGCTAGCGCACGGCAAAATTAAGGCAAAGAACGAACAGAAAGAAGGTCGACAATGAAGTGACGTAACGCATCAAATTTGGAGGAGGCTCTTGTGGTCCGTGCTTGATCACTGCAGAAAACGTTCAACAGATCAATCAAATCCACCGTGGATATGGCCGATGGAGATACATGTGCTACAAACAATTGTCTCATTGCTGCATTCCCTAACGCCTTCCATTCCTAGTTAGCCTACTGATGCGCAAAGCTCTGTTTTCGAACGGCACCGGGATTCATTCTGTCAGTGCCAGAGAAGCTGCACAACGACTAGCGGTGATGCTAGATCACCACTAGCAATATATAGGGGTATTTTGTATCTGCCTATCCCTCTTCACCAACCTTCTTTAAGCAAGGAAATGTCGGCGTTTATTTGATCGATTTCTCCAACTGTAATATGGCTGAAAGCAACAACTCACGTTTTTTTTTAAAGATCCAGATTGGCCGGCTTCATTGATTTAGCAGAGAGCATATGGAAACATTTTGATCAAGTGATCAGGTGGAAATACAGATACAATTGACGTTATTGACAACATACATTGTTGGTTGGCCGGTTCGGATATCTATCCTGCCGGTGTCGGTGTCCCAGCAAGCGCGGGAGAACCAAAGCTACAATCTCCGGCTCCTCGGCGAGCACAGGTTCATGAAGGTGGAAATCGCCGGCGAGAAAGCGAACAACGAGTCCGTCGTTGGCATGGTCGCGGAGGATCCAGACTTTCTGAATGAGCAGCGGGCGTTGTACCTATCCATTAGCGGCGTTTGCGATCCGCTGCGAACGATGGCGTCAGCGCGTCATGCGGGCTGATAGTGAGTGACGCCATGTTCACATATATCGAAGCGGAGGTGGTCGAAGAGGAGGCGTAGGAGACCGTGGACAGTGCCAGCTCCATGTCGACCATGCCACCACAATTGTTCATGCCCTGCCGCCATGGCCAGGATGCAAGCCCATCAAATCCAACGCCATCAACACGACGAACTCAGGCGATGAAGAGTAGCACATGGAACGCAACCACGGCTTGGGTAAGCCACTCTTATTCTTCCCCTCCCATTGCTACACTGCCGGTGAGTTTGCTGGACATGGAAAAGACATGACGTGAGACACAGACTTCGACACCACGGGCGATCATTTAGATTAGGTTAAAAAGTCTTATTCAACCTTGGTTTAGTTAAAATATGTTTAAAATGTGTTCCCTCCGTTCCAAAATAAATGAGCTAACTTTGTATACTAAAGTTAGTATAAAGTTGAGTCATCTATTTTGGAACGGAGGGAGTAATCAATTGGTCCGGTTTAAATTAAAATCGCCAGGTTTTCATTAAGCTCATTCTTTTTTTAAAATTTGATTTAATATGTATATGGATATGGTTAGATGGCCGGTTCCTGTAGGCGTGTTCACAGACAGATATCGTGATCGTTTTATGGTCCTGGCCTAACAAGGCTCTCTTTCTTCAACTGAAAGCGGTGCTTAGAAAAAGTGAGCGCAGGGTAAACGGAGATTTTCGATTAGCGAATGTGTTGCGGTGGGCGAAGTCCAACTCCATGTCGATCACCCCTCGGCCGACTAGCCGAAAGCACCTACGCGATTCCCATTCGGCGCGTAGGAACATAATTGTATGCTTGATCGAGAAGAAATTCATGAGCAGAAAAAGTATGCCAGCCCGTCACGAATATGCCCTTCCTACCAACCCGCCATGAGTATAAATCCAGGCGTGCTGTGAGCAGGGGAAAGGCACAAAACAAAGACACAGAGCAGAGCAGAGTGTAGATAAGCTTGCTAGCCATGGGAGGAATGGCGGCCGAGCAGGAGGCACCGGCGCCGACACGATCTCCGCCGCACACCTACACCATCGGCTACGCGATGCAGCCGGACAAGCTGGACACCGTCATCCAGCCGTCGCTCGTCGCCCTGGCAGCGGAGCGCGGCATGCGGCTCGTCGCCGTCGACCCCTCCCGCCCCCTCGTCGACCAGGGGCCCTTCCACCTCCTCATCCACAAGCTCTACGACGAGGCGTGGCGCGCGCAGCTGGAGGCCTTCTCCGCGGCCCACCCCGCCGTCCCCGTCGTCGATCCTCCTGCCGCCATCGGCCGCCTGCTCGACCGCGGCTCCATGCTCGACGTCGTCTCCGAGCTCAACGCCACCGTCCGCGTGGGCTCCCTGGGCGCGCCCCGCCAGGTCGCCATCGACGACGCCGCGTCGCTCACCGACCCGGGCGTCGTGGGCGCGCTCCAGTTCCCGCTCATCGCCAAGCCGCTGGACGTCGACGGCAGCGTCAGCTCCCACGCCATGTCGCTCATCTACCGCCGCGCGGGCCTCTCGGTGCTGCACCCGCCGCTGGTCCTCCAGGAGTTCGTGAACCACGGCGGCGTGCTGTTCAAGATCTACGTGATCGGCGGGCACGCGACGTGCGTGCGGCGGCGCAGCCTGCCGGACGTGCCGGCGGAGCGGCTGCTGCACCTGGAGGGCGACGCGTCGGTGCCCTTCCACAACGTGTCCAGCCTGACGACGGTGCACGCCGACACCGACGACGACGTGGGCGACGACGCCGAGATGCCGCCGCCGGGGTTCGTGGAGGAGGTCGGGCGCGGGCTGAGGCGCGCGCTGGGGCTGCAGCTGTTCAACTTCGACATGATCCGCGGGAGGAAGGCCGGGGGCCAGTACTTCATCATCGACATCAACTACTTCCCGGGGTTCAACAAGCTGCCGGGGTACGAGATCGCCCTCACGGATTTCTTCGACGAGATGATTCGTGGCGCCGCCGCTGCTACACGTGACGAGGCAAACGGTACCCAAGCCTCCAACGTTGTCTGAGCGTGCATGAGAGGACGTTCTGTACTCTCTGTCGTATGATTTTTGTTGTTCTACTAGAGTACTAGATCAATTTTGCATTCCTAAAGTAACGAATAATGATCTTTGCCTCGTTGGCTTTGGAAATTTAGGGTGATGGCAACATCTGAACAGCTCTTGCCTTTTTGATCATGACACTGGTGTCCCCATGCAACGCAAACGGTGCAACTGTGCCGATGTTGACATTGATAGCGCCCATTACGCCACCGTTATCAGTGGCCATGTGTAGCACTACGGTGGTGGTCCTTTTTCTCGTGCTGCTCCAGCTACACTATCCCTTTCTCGTGGTACAGCGGCCAGAAACAAAAAACCTAATCGCTGTCACCCGCATCTCTCCTCTACCCCCACCCCTCTAATCACCATCCGATGATGTGCCTCGGATGGATAAGCCAAGGTTCGTCCTCGCCACTCACAGGGACATGGTTTGGGATGGTGGCTTGGCTCGTGGTGGTGGGTAGGCACAGAGCCGTGCTATACACACGACAAAATCTTAGACAACTCATGCACGATAAACTAATTCCAGCCGGACATGCGTGCATACATCGGGATATCTGCCGCTGTATTTCTATGTCGTGCATACATCGGCCACAAGGATCGTGCATGAATCAGTTTTGGTAGGCACAACACTCTGGTGGGGGTTTAGGGTTTAGGCGCTCTGGTGCGCTGCGGTGGCTGCAGGCTTGCGGGCCAGATCTAGGCCCAAGCGACAGAGTTGCGACGGAGCAGTGCTACTAGGTCGAGGAGATGCCTCGGGCCTCCTACTAGCTGCCTTGGGCCATGGCGCCCACCTTCTTTGACCAAGTGACCATGGCCTAAATCTAGCATTGTTGGAGAGAGGACGAGGTGATGCTCGGTGTTCTGCTTCAGTGGCAGCCTCTTGCAGCGCCTCGTGGTTGCTGGCGGGGTGCAGGATGCAGGCAAGATGCAGCTGTAGTGGTGTTGGTCGTGGCGGCACCCTAGATGGGCTCCTGGGCACAGTGACTTGGGCTGGCTCTATCCGGGGCACGGTGATGCCGGTTGCCCTTCAGCTAGGACATGCAGAAATGCACATGGTGACGGTATGCCGGCTCCATGTCTAGTGGTGGTGGTTTGTCTGGGGCGTCACCCTCGTTGCAAGTGTGCAGTTTCTCTTGACGAAAGTCGAGCAACGCTCATTCCCCCATAGGTAGTCTCTACTTATTTTTTTATTTTGTGTTTTCTCGGTCTTTTGGCATTTTTGTATGTCATCTCGTGCTTTTACCTACTTTAGCTTCTTGTTGTGTGCCCTTTGTGCATGTTTTCATCCGGTTTCCCTTAAAAAAAACCAAGCAGTTTCAGCCAACGGCTTCTTCTTCTGCCAATGGAATCTTAGCAGCTCTGTTGCTATTTTTTTTTAAAAAAAACACTGGACATGGTTCCCTTTAATAATAATGTTGAATCTACTTGAGGAGAATCCAGGGTGACACAAAATAAAAATGTTGAAGCAAGGAGGGGCCAAAAAGAGTTTATTTGCCATTTAGTCTGGTCTTCTTGCATGAGAGTCGGAGAAAAATGAGTCAAGAAATTGAGAGAACATGGAAAATTTTAGTACCCTAATAGTTAGCACTAGCACATTAAGGCCACTGTATGGATGCATGTATGAGAGGAAAAGAAGACTATGGTGTCAACATGACAACACGTCAATGCAACGTTGAAACATCAAAATGATTATCTTGAAAACCATTAATCTCAATTTGCAGATAACTAATAAAAATGGTTTCATATAGGTTGCTTAACTTCTTTGTTGTATTTGACATTTGTGCCATGGACGCAACGAGACACCGACGGTACTGTGTCGCGGAATCTTGGTGGTGTGCACGGTGGCAGCTAAGACCCAGTGCGGCCCAGCTATTACACAAACCGGCAACCTGTTTGTAAAATGGATTGGAATATCCCACATATCGCTTTAATATCTCACGGCATATCTTTTTTTCTAATGCCCCCCCAATCCTTGCATCTTCATTCTATAACACAACATATTCATCATCAAGTTTTCACAACTAGGTGCTGGCTATCAATGCAGTGCCAAAAACATATTCAAATTGTCTTCCACCCCTTACTAACCCCAAAATTCTCTCTCCAGTCTCTATACAATGTGTCATTGTTCACCACCCTTTGTTCATGAATCATTCTTTGAGTTCTTGCCCATTCACTTATAAAGGAGGAAAGCTTTGGCATTTACTACAACTACCGTTGTGGCCTGCAAAATGCAAGGACAACATCACTACTTATGTTGAAAAAACAATTTCACTTTAACACTATAAGGGCGTCTTTGATTCACAGGATGCTAAGGACAGAGAAATATGGAAAACATTTGGATTGGAATTTCATGCTCATCTCAACCCTACAAGATTTTTGGGCTGTTTGATTGCATCACAGGGAAAACAAAAGATTCTTTCAAAAAGGTTTGAGTAGATGCTAGAAATCCTATGGGAAGTAGTAAAAAAATATTTAGAAAAATTCCTATAGGATTCAATCCTATGAATCAAACAACCAATATAGGAAAAATTCCTAAGGATTCTAATCCTCCAAAATTCTTATGAAAATCTATTGAATCGTAGGAGCCCTAACATCGCAGAGACAACAAACTAAATGATCTGGAAGTAACTATTTGTGAATAGAAAAATAGCAGCATGATGGATAATTCAATGACACACCCTGAAAGCATGTACTCTCACTACTAGGCAAAAGCCTAGCAGTAGCGTGGGTCTGAGGCTACTGATACGACGCTATAGTTAACACTTAGCATTACTGTGTTCCCTCCCGCGCTACTGCTATAGCTACTTAGTAGTAGCACTCTTCATACAAGCGCTACTGCTAATCTAACTAGTAGTAGCGTTTTTTCCTGCCCAGCGTTACTACTATTCTGTTTTTTATTTTTTTATTTGTAGTGTATTTATATGTCGTTATACAAATTTTGATACAGTACCAATTAAGAGGTTGTTATATCATTATGTCCATGATGAATTAATATATCATTGTGAGGAAGAAACATGGATTATATTTATTTGGATGAATCAAAAGTTGAATTAGGACGACGATCCTACTAATTCAATTTTTGGTCACTTTTGATCCATTCACAAGAATCTAATCCGCGTTCCTTCCACCAGTGATATAATAACTAATCATGATCATAATAACAAATCATAATGTTAATCATGATCAACATCATCATCGTATTAATATAAAAATTCTTGCATCATATCATCACCAACAATACTAGCTAATAATCATCATAGTCATTACCACCAACACTATTTAATCATCATAGTCATAGTGTAGCTATATAATCACCACCAACACTAGCTAATAATTAATAATCATCATAGTCATTACCAGCAACACTAGCTATTTAATCATCATAGTCATAGTGTAGCACATCATCATCTTCAAACTCATTCTAGCTAGCTAATCACTCCTGCTGCTCTCTCTCTCAGGTAAAATAGCATAAAACATGTGTAGCACTCCTGCTTCATCATATTGGAGCATGAAGATGAACCTGTCTCCTAATTGTGGGATGCACTTCTGATTGCTGCCCCCTAGTACTTCTCTGCTGCGATCCTTCACAATTTTGCTTCAATCTTTGACTATTAAGACTTCATCGCTTCGAGAAGTGATGAATGCACTCATGTCATGCGACCTTTAGGCTCGATCCAACGAGGCACAACACTCATCGAGAGTCCCTGTTGAAGAACATCGTAGTAACATACTTAGTAATGAAGTTTAGCTTAAAAAATAATATATGCAAAAGATGCTCTGAGGACAAATAGTAAAAATCTTACCATCATTCCTAAATAGATGTGACCGTAGTTCAATACGCAGACTAGTGCTCGCACGTTTTGAGTACTAATATCTTGACGTCCAGGAAAATAAAATGTCTTAACAGTATCAAAATTCTCAAGCCATGAAATAGAATGATCTATCTCGTCGCAGTTTAATTCAGCCCCGGGACAGTAGTATGTGCTGTCTACCAAGCGTTGGACAGGTTTTCTTGAATGGAAATAAGTTTTCAATAGAAATTAGTTGTCAACTATTTTTAAATAAACAATATAAATTACTTAATAAATATGGTTGAGAAACTCACATAATGGTAGAACTGGAGGCGTCTGCACATTGACTCAGATGTCGATATTACCTTCAATATCATCTTCCGGACGAATATCAAAGGTGATAAGCATATCGGGCTCAAATGCATAAGCCTTGCATAGTGCTCTCCAATTTTTGCATTCAAAATAGGTGTAGGTGTCTGCATTGTATAATTTTACGGCAAAAGTATAACCATGCTCGGTCCTCAAGTGAACTCTCTTTACCTCCATACTTTCCATAGTACTGAAACCAATCTTATCCAAGACATAAATTTTTACATGGCAGGGATACGGTAGTAGAATAGCAAAAAATTAAAATTATAAGTTGAAGCAAAAGAAGCAGAAGTCATGCTTAATTACGAAAAAATACTTGTCGTTGTGACTTACTGTATCCACTTCGAAGGCCTCATCCAGCTTGATGCTGAAGCGCCTACCACCAACTAGGTGAGGCATGTCGCACAGGCCACGCTCGTCTTCGCAGTATTCACACATAACGAATTCCCTTCCGTCGTCGGACATTTCCTATGTTCATAGTTGAAACATTAATTGAAAATCAATCGAAGGCAACTACCAGGAAACTCAACACACATATCACTATTACTCAATATCTAACGGGTTGACTTTAGGTCTGTCGAGTCTTCCTTCCTAAACTTTCATCTCACGTATATGGTGGGCACTCCCTCTCTGATATTGCGACCATCGGTGATGGTCGCTACTCCTCCTTTCCCTGGTGCATTACAAATATCTAACACAAGGGAAAGAAGGAGAATCGACCCTCACGACAGTCAGCATTCTTCTTCTCTCATATATGGTGGACACTCCCTCACCATTTCGACCGTCGATGATGCTCGCTACTCCTTCTTCCCCTAGTGCGTAACAAAGGTCTAGCACAAAGAGAAGAAGGAGAACCGACCCCCACAACAACAGTCGGCATTCTTACTCTCTCAAATATATATATGGTGGCCCTCACTAAAAGACACACAAGGAGCCGAAACAGACCTAAAGTCAACCCGTTCCATATATCGAGCAATGACATAGAAAAAATGCCCTTTATTTTGTCGAAATATCATTGAATTCCTGTTCTGCCAAATCACAAGCACTCGATATGCCCTACATTGTAGCACAAGTCATGCTAAAATTCATGAAAAATTTCGGCATGACCTTTGCTAAAGACAGGACATATCGAGCGCCTGAAATTTGCGGGGACGGAAACGAATCAACATTCTTGCAAAACATAGGCCACTCGGAGGCACATTGCAAACAAGAAGACCAAGACATCTTCTATATTTAGAATGCATCATCATCGACATCAATGGCATGGCAACTATATAGCACTAGCATTTTCATCATCGACACTTACAACACATTATCATTTGGCTATTCTCACCTAGAGGTCTTAAGGGGTCGACGATGGGGACTACTGCAGGGATGAGGCAGGGGCAAACTTGATTTCTAACAAAATATATTAACCACTTACTATAAATAAATAAATTCTATTAAGCACTTACTATAAATAAACTAATTCTATTAAGCACTTACTATAAATAAACTAGTTCTATTAAGTACTTGCTATAAATAAACAAGTTCTATTAAGCACTTGCTACACTAGTAGAAAACAAGGCTTTGGTTCGGGCTTGGCATCCCATGAGTCCCGGTTCGGCCACGAACTGGGACCCATGGGGGCATACGTCCCGGTTCGTGAGCCCAGGGGGCCGGCCGGGGCCTCGTGGGCATAGGTCCCGGTTCGTCTGGACACATTTGTCCTGGTTCCTGGCACAAACCGGGACCAATGGGCCTCGCTCCTGGCCCACATACATTGGTCATGGTTTGTGGCTCGAAGCAGGACAAAAGGGGGAGCTTTAGACCCGGTTCCAGCCACGAACCGGGACAAATGAGTTGCATATATATACCCCATCGCCGCAGCAGAGCACTCCACAATGCTCTGTTTTTTCTGGCCGGCGAGGAGAGGGCATTTGGGTGCTCTAGCTCACCTCCTATGCACATGAGGTGTTCGATGAAATGCCCGAGCCACAGTAGTTAAGCTTTCTCCTCTCGAAGCTCGACCTCCAAGCTCCATTTTCCCCAAGATTTGCATAGGTTCAGCGGTCCATCACGTCCCGTCCCCGTCTTCACCGTCGTCGATCGCCCGCGCCGATCTCGTCGCCAGCACCACCGTGGTGAGCCTCTTGTTCTTATCTTCTTTCGAAAAGAAAAGAATTGTAACTTTAGATAGATACTTGTCTAATTTTCTTACTTTTATTATTGCTTCTTATTATATAGTGCAATGGTTTTGGTATCCGCCCTCGTCCTGTCTATGATTCAGATGTGGTATATATTATCTTTTTTAACTATTTGGTTCATTTATTGTTTATGAAAATTATGCCGACCAATGTGACATAGATTTTATTTATGTAGGAGGTAGTTGAACCGGAAATTCCAACCGACCCTATTGTCGAGAGGTTAAATTTAGTTGAAGAAGAAAACAATTACCTGAAGGAAAAAATAAAAAAATTGAGGAGGAGAAGATGATATTGGAGTTACATGTTGCGGATGTCATTGGTGATCACAAGATCAAGAAGGATGCAATGCAGTTGAAGATTAGAAAGATTAGAAAATATGCCATTCATATCGAGGCTTGGTATCATTATGCCGTTGGATCAATTGTTACCTTGGTTGTGATTATGATTGCATTTGTTGTTGCATTGAAAGGTTTTACATAGTTTCAATGTATGGTTTAACTAGATGCTCTGGAGAGCTATATGTTGTTCAATGAGAACTATGTATGTACTTTGTTTTTAATGTGATGATGAACTTCTATTAATTTGGTCACTTATCTATCCATGTGAATCTGTAATGGTTTTTGACACACATAATTATATATAATGCACGCAGTGCATCCAGTTTTTCCCGTAACCCTCTCAACTTTTTAGCTTAAGCTATGTGGGTGAAATGATGATAGCATGCCAACTTTCAACCTTTTTAGAGTTCATATATAGTGCTTTTTAATTTCAGTGTCATTTAGCTAAAAATATCAGTAAATGCATGAAAAAATAACAAATGAAGTCAGAAATCGTTGAAAATTGATGATGTGGCTTTGAATGGTGCATTTTGAACACACAAAAAGTCTGGAGTTCAAATAAGTTCAAAAAAATTGAAATCCCTTTGTAACATATGGATTTTCATCCAAAACCCTGATACTTCGAAAGAGATTGTCCATTTTGTACATGAAGTGTATCCAGTTTTTCCCGTAACCCTCTCAACTTTTTAGCACATGCTATGTGAGTGAAATGATGATACCATGCCAACTTTCAACCTTTTCAGAGTTCATTTGTAGTGCTTTTGAATTTCAGGGTCATTTAGTGCAAAAAGAATGAACTAATAGCAAAAATAATGAACTTAAAATAATCAATTAAAATATTATGTTATGATCAACTAAAACAAAACTATAATATTCTTCAATAGCAAAAACAATCAACTAAAAAAGTTTTTATAAAACTCTAATAGTAAAAGAAATCAACTAAAAAGCTTTTATAAACCTCTAGTATTTTTTAAACTTAAATTATATAAAATTTATGCAACTAAAAGCATGAAAGAACTATCAAAACATGAAAAGGAGAAAGAATTATCATAAAGAATTTTTTCTTAGAAACTTTAGTAGAAAAAAGAATTTTCATAAAGAATTTTTTGATAGAAACTAAAATAGGAAAATCTGTTTTTTAATATAATGATAAAACATAGTAATATTAAATAGCAGGAAAAAGAATCACTCAAAATATATTTTTATAGTGAATTTATCCACAAACTAGTGATTCAATACAAATTTCAAAGAATTCAAATTTAAAGTATTCAAATTTGGAAACTAATGGTACTAACAAAAGTTTATAATTATTCTGACCTAGAAGAAAATAGAATAAAAAATAAAGCAAAAATCAAAAGAAAATAAATAATTCAAAAAACAAAAAAATACTAGAAAAAATAAAAAATGCCACCTACTGGGCCACACGGCCTGCATACGACTAGAAGCCCATCTGTACATGGTCCATGATGCAGGCCCGCAGGCCCAACATGGCAATGACAAGTGTAGGCAAGTACTGCCTGCATATTAGAGAGGAGCTCAGCACTTGAGCCGCAACGCAGCTTATAAACAGGTGATGAGCTCTCTCACCTAGCGAGGTGGGACTAAACTCCCACCACACCACTGCTGTGCCACCCTTTGGTCCCGGTTGGTGGGACGAACCGGTACGAATACCCCCCTTTGGTCCTCGTTGGTGGCACCAACCGGGACGAATACCCCCCTTTGGTCCCGGTTGGTGGGACGAACCGGTATGAATACCCCCCTTTGGTCCTCGTTGGTGGCACCAACCAGGACCAAAGATGTGGCTATATAAGCCAACACTTAGAAAAATCCCAAATGCTCCCATTCTCCCCCGACGCCACCAGGCCACTCCTCGTCGCCGTCGCCGACGCCGCGCCCTGCCCCGACGCCGCCCCGAAACCGCTCGATGCCATCCGATGCCGCCCGCCACCCGTCCTCCGCCCCGACGCCGCCCGATGCCGCCCAACTTTGCCGCCGCCGACGCCCTCGACGCCAACTGCCTCGACGCCGGCGCCGCTCCCCGTGCCCTTGCGCGCGCCCGCCCCGACGGCGCCCGCCGTGCCCCGCCACCCCCTGTGAGCACCTGCCGCGCGCAACTGCCCTGCCTTGCTCCCGCACCGCTGCCCTGCCTCGCGCACCTGCGCCCCTGCCCTGCCCCGCCGCCGCCTCCATGCCCCTCTGCCCGGCCGACCCCTAGCTTTCCTTTATTATTTTTGTTATATATATATATGCTATTTGTTTAGATATTTTTAGATGTTCTTATATGCTGTTTTCAGATGTTTTTAGTTGTTCATAAAAGAAATTTAGATGTCAAAAATGTTTTTTTGTTCATATATAGAAAGTTTTTATATATGACTATGGATGTATGAGCAATGATGATCCATGGATTTATGCATTGATATATATATATATATATGAGAAATGATGTTCATAGAATATTTACCAAGTATATATGTATTTTTGTTCATATATGTATTTTTTCATAGCATTTTTCTATTTATATATGTATGTGGCTATAGATGGATATATATGAGAAATGATGATCCATGGATGTATGCATTTTTTCCAATGATGATCCGTAGATGGATGTATGTATGTATAGATGTATGTATGTGGATACAAGAGGGGGGGGGGGTCGATATACCCCCGCTCCGATAACATTTCCTTCTTCATATGTTGAGTTAGTTGATTTATGTTAGTGCATTTTAGGTTAGTTGATTTATAGTGCATTATAGTTGAAAAAAGAAGAAGAAGGAAAATAAGGAAAAAAATTAAGAAGAGGAAGGAGAAGAAGAAAGGAGAAGAAGAGGAGGGTGGGGGTCGCCGAGGGTTCGAGGGTCTGGAACTAGGGTAGAGGTTTGAGGGTCACCGAGGGTTCGAGGGTCACCGAGGGGTCGAGAGGTTGCCTAGTGTCAAAGTATTGAAGAAATCCATGGCTTCATCATTAGCCGGAAGTAACCGGGGCATGACACTACTAGGGAAAACCCTAGTAGTAGCGCGGGTTTTGAGGCTATCAGCAGCACGGGAAGCCGCGCTACCAATAAGGCGCTACAGCTAACTGTTAGTAGTAGCGCGGTTTGCATCCGCGCTACTACTATTGACTATATCAGCAGCGCTTTTCCAGAACACGCTACTATTACCTAGTTGTAGCGCATTCCTAGCACCGCGCTACTGCTATGTGTTTCATCATTTTCCCCCGCCTCCTAACCAGTTTCCTACCCAGTTTCAGTTTCAATAAACTGCAATTTTCAGATACTAGGTACTACTTGATATCAATTTCATAAAGCATTATAGGTACTAGGTAGTACTAGCTCCGTTCCAAATTACTCGATAACGATCATCATATGCATCCTCAAGCAATACAAAGGTGATATCGATGACGATCATCATATATAGTTCTAGATGATATCGACGACGATCATCATATGTAGTTCTACATGATATCGACGATGATCATCAAATGTAGTTCTAGATGATATATTCACACACACATATGTAGTTCTAGCTAGATGGTATCGACGACGATCATCATCCTCAAGCCTGGGCAGTGGGTGTTCCTGATAGTAATTAGGATGGCCTGTCCAACACGAAGATTCTTGCCAACGAGGATTCTCTTCCACCCAACCGAGTTTTAGTGTGTGCGACCGTTTGTGTCCATGCAGTAAGTACAGGTGGTGACGGAGCCCCTTGCGGTAAGGTGTAGTCCAGCTGAGCCTTCTTCATTAGGCTTGATACCACAACTCACAGATAGGTTCTTTGGCAATTTCTAAATAAGAAAAACATATCAATTAATAAATAGCCTCGCACATACTCTTGCAAATATATTTCTATTAAGTATAGATTCCTACACTATCAAAAGACACAGTACTATGCATTTGTACTAATTAAGCATGAATTCTACTAATAAGTATATATGGATTATCTACACTACTAATAGTTCCTTGGATTCTACACTAGATTCCACAAAGCATATCATTGGACTCTACACTAAGCATATCATCGGATTCACTAAGCATATCATCGGATTCACTAAGCATATCATCGGATAATTTGCATTTGTAAGTATAACAGTAAAGCATATATATATCATCAAATTACTACATTCAGTATGACATACCATTTCATGCCGATCGACCATGGTACTTATCAGGCGGGTCACGAATGGCACCCCGACAAAGTCATCACGTGGCGGAATTATGTCCCATAGGTTGCACACCTCCTCCTTGCTCAACCTCATTCTTTGAGCTACGATGGCTTCATGAAGTGGGTTCTCATCATCTTCATCGAGTGGGTCCTTAGTATCTTCATCATCTTCGTCATCTTCATTATCTTCGTCATCTTCATCATCTTCCACCAGGTTGAGATAAATGACAGCCATCTTGGGTCTTTCTGCTTTGAAGGAGAAGCTGATCAACTCACCACTAGTAAGACGCATGCGGGCAAGGAAACGGGCCCATCCATCTCCTCCAATCTGCGACATATTGCGTCCTTTCTCGTCCTCCAGAGTGTACGGCCCCCCAGGAGCCTCAAATGTCACAGTGTATCCTATCAGCTTGTTGAATTTCAACCTCACATTACATGGGACGATCTGTGTGAAAAAAAGCAAAATGACACAATGCAGTAATGCCAACACTAAAAATAAAATAGTTGTTACATTTCATCTAATTTCTTACCGCCGCATGACGGAAACTCGGCTGGAAGTAGATGCCGAACAGCTTGCCATTTGCAAGGCTGTTGGCGCACCTTGACTTGCATAGTCGACATGGTGGTGGTGGTAGTGGCGCCATTTTTCTAAAGCAATATGAGCAAAGGATTAACGATCCACTTCATAGGAAAGAAAAACAGTAGCATGTGATATTTTTGGTTCTTCTTCAGTTATATTTTCATAGTGGAACCCGATCCCAAAAAGTAAACAACAAGCTCTCAATTAACTTACTAACACCTTCTATAATAGAACCAACAGCTAGCAGGCCAATGCCAAATCAGCCAACAAGACTCACGGACAACAAGTTCTCAATTAGCTTACTAAAACCTTCTAGAATATCTCTAGATGAAGAGATTCTTCCGCGAGAAGCAATTTTAGGGGCACCTATCGCCAAAAAAACTATTTGTCCCCTACCAAAGGTATAATCCTAAGATCTGTAATAAGTTATCTACCAAATCAAGGTACCACCTAGCAAAACACATTTCATCTAATTTGGCGCCTATTGCCTAAGATAACTGATTAAAAAACAAGTGGCAAATTTAATTGGGATTAACTTAGCACTTGCAAACTAAATACTTGTACCACCTACCAAAGCATTTCAACTAAATTGGCGCCTACATTTTGCAAAAAATAACTTATTATAGAAAAACAAAAGCATCTAGTTATGACAAGGAGGGGGTATGGCATGGTGACCTCGGTCGGGGGTGCTGACGAGGGGAAGGTCGGTGACTTTCCTATGAGAGGGGGCGACGACAGCAGCCGGCGAGGGGATCAAGGGCAGTCGGCCAAAGGCGCCCGGCCAGAGCTCGTGGGCAGCGATAGAGTGGGCGGTGAGAGGGTGGAGGAGCACCTAGAAGAGGGGCGGCAAGAGGGGGGAGGAGCATTAGTTTCGGCGGCGGTGGTGGTGGCGCACGGTGGCGGAGGAGAAACCCTAACCGTAGCTGCCGGCGTCGGGCGGAGGGGGACGACTGAGAGAGATGAGCGTGTGGGGGGGGGGGCGCTTGTTTTGTTTTGGTCTAGCAGTAGCGTGGGCACAGGGAGCGCGCTACCGCTAAGCCCAATATCAATAGCCCTTTTTCCTGAAAAAACACTACTGCTAAGGCTAAGCATCTAAAAACATCAAAAATATACATCGGTCATCATTGATCTTTTTGTGTAGAATCTAAATAGTCAACATGAATCCTCACCATACCTGTATAGGCACAGGTGAAGATTCATATTGCAGCCACAAATCCTACACATACAGTTCAATGAAGACCAAGCGCTTGAGATAGTTTGAGAAGTAACATATTTAAGGTGGTAAACACCTTGTTCGCTTAGCAGTATGGGACTAAACTTAATTAGTTGCAAGAAGGGATGATACTTAGCAGCAGCGAGTTTTAAAGAAAAATGCCGCTACTAAGTACTTTAGCAGTAGCGCGTCCAGGACAAGGGCGCTACTACTATATCTAGCCTGAGGGCAACACCGTGGCAATTGTAGTACTAGCATTCATTTCACCTAGAGCGCTACTGCTACTGGGCTATTAGTAGCGCGGTTTTCTGGAGCCCGCTACTGCTAATTAGCAGTAGCGTTTGTTTTTAAACCTTGCTGCTGCTAAGATTCTTTGTATAAGATTTTCCCTAGTAGTGTGATGATACTAAGTTGTGCAAAGTTTTTTTGGAACGGAGTTCCGGATAGAATAATTCGCCTTTTTGTATGAATTTCAGCAAAGGCCTTCCAAATAGCGATATTCGGAAGGCTCTTGTTGAACTTTGTACAAAAAAGCGAATTATCCTATCTGGGACTCTGTTCCAGAACAACTTCGCAGAACTTCGTACCATCATGCGCCTGTTACTTTCACCAAATGATGAAGACATGATTTTATTGAATCCTTTGACACTAGACAAATGTAACATGAGGGGGTCGAGGGTCAGGGGTAATCCAGGGGTCGAGGGTCTAGATTTATCAAGAATGCCCCCATTATGGATGTGCACAAGTTGATCCAAACCCTAGAAGCGTTGCCGAGGCCAGCCAAATTTACCAAGTTAAAAGAGCGTTGTCGTCGAGGCCACCCCGAACCCTAGAAGTGTTGCCGAGGCCACCCCAAACCAAAGAGAAGCGTCGAGGCCACTAATATGATTCCTTATTGTGATTAGGTAGCTAGGTCTACGTTTGCCACTAATATATCCACCTGCTGTCATGTTTGTATAATAATTTTCATGTTGTAATATTTGCAGAAACAATGGAGCACGGACGAGACGAGGCAGCAGAACATGTGTTGGGGGACATAATCTTAGGCGGAGGTGATGTCATGTCGTATCTTAACGACAGTGATGGTCTGGAAGGACAGGGTGAAGAAGCAGGCTACAGTGATCAAACAATGGAGGAGGAAATACATGATTATGATGGCTCCGGTGACCGAATGCCGGTGCAAGAAGGAGACCGTGATGACGGCTCCTGTGACCGAACAGAGTCCGGCCACATATATATATATATATAGCCTGTGCTGACTAGCTAATTGATGCATTCATTGTTTTGGTATGTACACATATTAACTCTCGTCTTTCTTCTTTTTTCTAGCCCTCTCGATCGAGCACAACTTCGGTAAAGAAACGAGGCCCAAAGAAAAAGTTGTGCCCGGATGAAAGGTTCACGATCATAGCAATTGCGCGCGATGGCCAACCGATTGAACCCATCCGGACAAAGGAAGCATTTGCTGCTCAGTGCGGGTTTCTTATTAGGGACAAGATCCCGATCAGCATCCAGCAATGGTTGAAGCCTAAGAAGGAAGACCCTGAGGTCTCTTACGTCAATGATATGCAGAAATATGATCTTTGGACCGCGCTAAAGGCAAATTTCTGTTGGGGAACGCAGTAATTTCAAAAAAAATTCCTACACACACGCAAGATCATGGTGATGCATAGCAACGAGAGGGGAGAGTATCGTCTACATACCCTCGTAGACCGTAAGTGGAAGCATTATGACAACACACACGGTTGATGTAGTCGTACGTCTTCACGATCGACCGATCTAGCACCGAAGGTACGGCATCTCCGCGATCTGCACACGTTCAGCTCGGTGACGTCCCGCGAACTCACGATCCAGTAGAGCTTCGAGGGAGAGTTTCGTCAGCACAACGGCGTGATGACGGTGATGATGATGCTACCGGAACAGGGCTTCGCATAAGCACCGCTACAATATAACCGAGGTGGATTATGGTGGAGGGGGGCACCGCACACGGCTAAAAGATCAATGATCAACTTGTGTGTCCATGGGGTGCCCCCTCTCCCGTATATAAAGGAGTGGAGGAGGGGGGCCGGCTCTCTACTATGGCGCACCCTGGGGAGTTCTACTCCCACCGGGAGTAGGATCCCCCCCTTCCATGTAGTAGGAGTAGGAGAGAAGGAAAGGGAAAAGAGAAGAGAAGGAAGAAGAGGGAGCCACCCCTCCCCCTAGTCCAATTCGGACTAGGCCTTGGGGGCACAGCCTCCCCTCTCTCTTTCCCCTAAAGCCCAATAAGTCCCATATACTCCCCGGCGAATTCCCGTAACTCTCCGGTACTCTCATAAATACCTGAACCACTCAGAACCTTTCCGATGTCCGAATATAGCCTTCCAATATATCGATCTTTACGTCTCGAACATTTCGAGACTCGTCGTCATGTCCCTGATCTCATCCGGGACTCCGAACAACCTTCGGTACATAAAAACACATAAACTCATAATACCGATCGTCACCGAACATTAAGCTTGCGGACCCTACGGGTTTGAGAACTATGTAGACATGACCGAGACTCATCTCCGGTCAATAACCAATAGCGGAACCTGGATGCTCATATTGGCTCCTACATATTCTACGAAGATCTTTATGGGTCTAACCGTAACGATATACGTTGTTCCCTTTGTCATCGGTATGTTACTTGCCCGAGATTCGATCGTCGGTATCTCAATACCTAGTTCAATCTCGTTACCGACAAGTCTCTTTACTCGTTCCGTAATGCATCATCCCGCAACTAACTCATTAGTCACATTGCTTGCAAGGCTTATAGTGATGTGCATTACAGAGAGGGCCCAGAGATACCTCTCCGATAATCGGAGTGACAAATCCTAATCTCGACCTATGCCAAATCAACAAGTACCATCAGAGACACTTGTAGAGCACCTTTATAATCACCCAGTTACATTGTGACGTTTGGTAGCACACAAAGTGTTCCTCCGGTATTCGGGAGTTGCATAATCTCATAGTCATAGGAACATGTATAAGTCATGAAGAAAGCAGTAGCAACAAACTAAACGATCATCGTGCTAAGCTAACGGAATGGGTCAAGTCAATCACATCATTCTCTAATGATGTGATCCCGTTAATCAAATGACAACTCATGTCTATGGCTAGGAAACTTAACCATCTTTGATTCAATGAGCTAGTCAAGTAGAGGCATACTAGCGACACTCTGTTTGTCTATGTATTCACACATGTACTAAGTTTCCGGTTAATACAATTCTAGCATGAATAATAAACATTTATCATGATATAAGGAAATATAAACAACAACTTTATTATTGCCTCTAGGGCATATTTCCTTTAGTCTCCCACTTGCACTAGAGTCAATAATCTAGTTCACATTGTTATGTGATTTAACACCAATAGTTCACATCTCCATGTGACTAACACACAAAGGGTTTACTAGAGTCGATAATCTATTTCACATCGCTATGTGATCAATACCCAAAGAGTGATCATGTTTTTCTTGTGAGAGAAATTTAGTCAACGGTTCTGCCACGTTCAGAGCCGTATGTATTTTGCAAATTTTCTATGTCTACAATGCTTTCCACGGAGCTACTCTAACTAAGTCATCCCACTTTCAATATGTATCTAGATCGAGACTTAGAGTCATCCAGATCGGTGTCAAACCGCATAACAACATACGTTGTTCCCTTTGTCATCGGTATGTTACTTGCCCGAGATTCGATCGTCGATATCTCAATACCTAGCTAAATCTCGTTACCCGCAAGTCTCTTTACTCGTTCCGTAATGCATCATCCTGCAACTAACTCATTAGTCACATTGCTTGCAAGGCTTATAGTGATGTGCATTACTGAGAAGTGTTGGGGAACGTAGTAATTTCAAAATTTTCCTACGCACACGCAAGATCATGGTGATGCATAGCAACAAGAGGGGAGAGTGTGATCTACGTACCCTTGTAGACCGACAGTGAAAGCGTTAGCACAACGCGGTTGATGTAGTCGTACGTCTTCACGGGCCGACCGATCAAGCACCGAAACTACGGCACCTCCGAGTTCTAGCACACGTTCAGCTCGATGACGATCCCCGGACTCCGATCCAGCAAAGTGTCGGGGAAGAGTTCCGTCAGAACGACGGCGTGGTGACGATCTTGATGTTCTACCGTCGCAGGGCTTCGCCTAAGCACCGCTACAACATTATCGAGGATTATGGTGGAAGGGGGCACCGCACACGGCTAAGAATATGATCACGTGGATCAACTTGTGTGTCTAGGGGTGCCCCCTACCCCCGTATATAAAGGAGCAAGGGGAGGTGCGGCCGGCCAGGAGGAGGGCGCGCCAGGAGGAGTCCTACTCCCACCGGGAGTAGGATCCCCCCCTTTCCTAGTTGGAGTAGGATTCGGGAAGGGGGAAAGAGGAGAGAGAGAAGGAAGGGGGGCGCCCCCCCTCTCCTTGTCCTATTCGGACTAGGGGGGGAGGGGCGCGCGGCCCAGCCCTGGACACCTCTCCTCTCTTTCACTAAAGCCCACTAAGGCCCATATACCTCCCGGGGGGTTCCGGTAACCTCCCGGTACTCCGGTAAAATCCCGATTTCAGCCGGAACACTTCCGATATCCAAATATAGGCTTCCAATATATCAATATTTATGTCTCGACCATTTCGAGACTCCTCGTCATGTCCGTGATCACATCTGGGACTCCGAACAAACTTCGATACATCAAAATGCATAAACTCATAAAATAACTGTCATCGAAACCTTAAGCGTGCGGACCCTACGGGTTCGAGAACATTGTAGACATGACCGAGACACGTCTCCGGTCAATAACCAATAGTGGAACCTGGATGCACATATTGGCTCCTACATATTCTACGAAGATCTTTATCGGTCAGACCGCATAACAACATACGTTGTTCCCTTTGTCATCGGTATGTTACTTGCCCGAGATTCGATCGTCGGTATCTCAATACCTAGTTCAATCTCGTTACCGGCAAGTCTCTTTACTTGTTTCGTAATACATCATCTCGCAACTAACTCATTAGTTGTAATGCTTGGACGGCTTATGTGATGTGCATTACCGAGAGGCCCCAGAGATACCTCTCCGACAATCGGAGTGACAAATCCTAATCTCGAAATACGCCAACCCAACATTTACCTTTGGAGACACCTGTAGAGCTCCTTTATAATCACCCAGTTACGTTGTGACGTTTGGTAGCACACAAAGTGTTCCTCCGGTAAACAGGAGTTGCATAATCTCATAGTCATAGGAACATGTATAAGTCATGAAGAAAGCAATAGCAACATACTAAGCGATCGGGTGCTAAGCTAATGGAATGGGTCATGTCAATCACATCATTCTCCTAATGATGTGATCCCATTAATCAAATGACAACACATGTCTATGGTTAGGAAACATAACCATCTTCAATTAACGAGCTAGTCAAGTAGAGGCATACTAGTGACGTTTGGTTTGTCTATGTATTCACACAAGTATTATGTTTCCGGATAATACAATTCTAGCATGAATAATAAACATTTATCATGATATAAGGAAATAAAATAATAACATTATTATTGCCTCTAGGGCATATTTCCTTCAGTCTCCCACTTGCACTAGAGTCAATAATCTAGATTACACAGTAATGATTCTAACACCCATGGAGCTTTGGTGCTGATCATGTTTTACTCGTGGAAGAGGCTTAGTCAACGGGTCTGCTATATTTAGATCCGTATGTATCTTGCAAATCTCTATGTCTCCCACCTGGACTAGATCCCGGATGGAATTGAAGCGTCTCTTGATGTGCTTGGTTCTCTTGTGAAATCTGGATTCCTTTGCCAAGGCAATTGCACCAATATTGTCACAAAAGATTTTCATTGGACCCGATGCACTAGGTATGACACCTAGATCGGATATGAACTCCTTCATCCAGACTCCTTCGTTTGCTGCTTCCGAAGCAGCTATGTACTCCGCTTCACATGTAGATCCCGCCACAACGCTTTGTTTAGAACTGCACCAACTGGCAGCTCCACCGTTTAATGTAAACACGTATCCGGTTTGCGATTTAGAATCATCCGGATCAGTGTCAAAGCTTGCATCAACGTAACCATTTACGATGAGCTCTTTGTCACCTCCATATATGAGAAACATATCCTTAGTCCTTTTCAGGTATTTCAGGATGTTCTTGACCGCTGTCTAGTGATCCACTCCTGGATTACTTTGGTACCTCCCTGCTAGACTTATAGCAAGACACACATCAGGTCTGGTACACAGCATTGCATACATGATAGAGCCTATGGCTGAAGCATAGGAAACATCTTTCATTTTCTCTCTATCTTCTGCATTGGTCGGGGATTGAGTCTTACTCAATTTCACACCTTGTAACACAGGCAAGAATCCTTTCTTTGCTTGATCCATTTTGAACTTCTTCAAAATTTTGTCAAGGTATGTGCTTTGTGAAAGTCCAATTAAGCGTCTTAATCTATCTCTATAGATCTTAATGCCCAATATGTAAGCAGCTTCACCGAGGTCTTTCATTGAAAAACTCTTATTCAAGTATCCTTTTATGCTATCCAGAAATTCTATATCATTTCCGATTAGCAATATGTCATCTACATATAATATCAGAAATGCTACAGAGCTCCCACTCACTTTCTTGTAAATACAGGCTTCTCCAAAAGTCTGTGCAAAACCAAATGCTTTGATCACACTATCAAAGCGTTTATTCCAACTCCGAGAGGCTTGCACCAGTCCATAAATGGATCGCTGGAGCTTGCACACTTTGTTAGCTCCCTTTGGATCGACAAAACCTTCTGGCTGCATCATATACAACTCTTCTTGCAGAAATCCATTCAGGAATGCAGTTTTGACATCCATTTTCCAAATTTCATAATCATAAAATGCGGCAATTGCTAACATGATTCGGACAGACTTAAGCATCGCTACGGGTGAGAAGGTCTCATCGTAGTCAATCCCTTGAACTTGCCGAAAACCTTTTGCGACAAGGTGAGCTTTGTAGACAGTAATATTACCTTCAGCGTCAGTGTTCTTCTTGAAGATCCATTTATTCTCAATTGCTTGCCGATCATTGGGCAAGTCAACCAAAGTCCATACTTTGTTCTCATACATGGATCCCATCTCAGATTTCATGGCTTCAAGCCATTTTGCGGAATCTGGGCTCACCATCGCTTCTTCATAGTTCGTAGGTTCATCATGATCTAGTAGCATGACTTCCAGAACAGGATTACCGTACCACTCTGGCGCGGATCTTACTCTGGTTGATCTACGAGGTTTAGTAGTATCTTGTTCTGAAGTTTCATGATCATCATCATTAGCTTCCTCACTAATTGGTGTAGGTGTCACAGAAACAGGTTTCTGTGATGTACTACTTTCTAATAAGGGAGCAGGTACTGTTACCTTGTCAAGTTCTACTTTCCTCCCACTCACTTCTTTCGAGAGAAACTCCTTCTCCAGAAAGTTTCCGAATTTAGCAACAAAAGTCTTGCCTTCGGATCTGTGATAGAAGGTGTATCCAATAGTTTCCTTTGGATATCCTATGAAGACACATTTCTCCGATTTGGGTTCGAGCTTATCAGGTTGAAGCTTTTTCACATAAGCATTGCAGCCCCAAACTTTCAGAAACGACAACTTTGGTTTCTTGCCAAACCACAGTTCATAAGGCATCGTCTCAACGGATTTTGATGGTGCCCTATTTAACGTGAATGCGGCCGTCTCTAGAGCATATCCCCAAAACGATAGCGGTAAATCAGTAAGAGACATCATAGATCTCACCATATCTAGTAAAGTACAATTACGACGTTCGGACACACCATTACGCTGTGGTGTTCCGGGTGGCGTGAGTTGCGAAACTATTCCACATTGTTTCAAATGTACACCAAACTCGTAACTCAAATACTCTCCTCCACGATCAGATCGTAGGAATTTTATTTTTTTGTTATGATGTTTTTCAACTTCACTCTGAAATTCTTTGAACTTTTCAAACGTTTCAGACTTATGTTTCATTAAGTAGATATACCCATATCTGCTTAAGTCATCTGTGAAGGTGAGAAAATAAGGATATCTGCCACGAGCCTCAACATTCATCAGACCACATACATCTGTATGTATGATTTCCAATAAATCTGTTGCTCTCTCCATAGTACCGGAGAATGGTGTTTTTGTCATCTTACCCATAAGGTACGGTTCGCAAGTACCAAGTGATTCATAATCAAGTGGTTCCAAAAGCCCATCAGTATGGAGTTTCTTCATGCGCTTTATACCGATATGACCCAAACGGCAGTGCCACAAATAAGTTGCACTATCATTATCAACTCTGCATCTTTTGGCTTCAACACTATGAATATTTGTGTCACTACTATCGAGATTTAATAAGAATAGACCACTCTTTAAGGGTGCATGACCATAAAAGATATTACTCATGTAAATAGAACGACCATTATTCTCTGATTTAAATGAATAACCGTCTCGCATCAAACAAGATCCAGATATAATGTTCATGCTTAACGCTGGCACCAAATAACAATTATTTAGGTCTAATACTAATCCCGAAGGTAGATGTAGAGGTAGCGTGCCGACTGCGATCACATCGACTTTGGAACCATTTCCCACGCGCATCGTCACCTCGTCCTTAGCCAATCTTCGCTTAATCCGTAGTCCCTATTTCGAGTTGCAAATATTAGAAATAGAACCAGTATCAAATACCCAGGTGCTACTGCGAGCATTAGTAAGGTACACATCAATAACATGTATATCACATATACCTTTGTTCACCTTGCCATCCTTCTTATCCACCAAATACTTGGGGCAGTTCCGCTTCCAGTGACCAGTCTGCTTGCAGTAGAAGCACTCAGTTTTAGGCTTAGGTCCAGGTTTGGGTTTCTTCTCTTGAGTAGCAACTTGCTAGCTGTTCTTTTTGAAGTTCCCCTTCTTCTTCCCTTTGCCCTTTTTCTTGAAACTAGTGGTCTTGTTTACCATCAACACTTGATGCTCCTTCTTGATTTCTACCTCCGCAGCTTTCAGCATTGCGAAGAGCTCGGGAATAGTCTTATTCATCCCTTGCATATTATAGTTCATCACGAAGCTCTTGTAGCTTGGTGGCAGTGATTGGAGAATTCTTTCAATGACGCAATCATCTGGAAGATTAACTCCCAATTGAATCAAGTGATTATTATACCCAGACATTTTGAGTATATGCTCACTGACAGAACTGTTCTCCTCCATCTTGCAGCTATAGAACTTATTGGAGACTTCATATCTCTCAATCCGGGCATTTGCTTGAAATATTAACTTCGACTCCTGGAACATCTCATATGCTCCATGACGTTCAAAACATCGTTGAAGTCCCGATTCTAAGCCGTAAAGCATGGCACACTGAACTATCGAGTAGTCATCAGCTTTGCTCTGCCAGACGTTCATAACATCTGGTGTTGCTCCAGCAGCAGGCCTGGCACCCAGCGGTGCTTCCAGGACGTAATTCTTCTGTGCAGCAATGAGGATAATCCTCAAGGTATGGACCCAGTCCGTGTAATTGCTACCATCATCTTTCAACTTTGCTTTCTCAAGGAACGCATTAAAATTCAACGGAACAACAGCATGGGCCATCTATCTACAATCAAACATAAACAAGCAAGATACTATCAGGTACTAAGTTCATGATAAATTTAGGTTCAATTAATCATATTACTAAAAGAACTCCCACTTAGATAGACATCCCTCTAATCCTCTAAGTGATTACGTGATCCAAATCAACTAAACCATGTCTGATCATCACGTGAGATGGAGTAGTTTCATTGGTGAACATCACTATGTTGATCATATCTACTATATGATTCACGCTCGACCTTTCGGTCTCCGTGTTCCGAGGCCATATCTGTATATGCTTGGCTCGTCAAGTATAACCTGAGTATTCCGCGTGTGCAACTGTTTTGCACCCGTTGTATTTGAACGTAGAGCCTATCACACCCGATCATCACGTGGTGTCTCAGCACGAAGAACTTTCGCAACGGTGCATACTCAGGGAGAACACTTCTTGATAATTAGTGAGAGATCATCTTATAATGCTACCGTTAATCAAAGCAAGATAAGATGCATAAAAGATAAACAGCACATGCAATCAATATAAGTGATATGATATGGCCATCATCATCTTGTGCTTGTGATCTCCATCTTCGAAGCACCGTCGTGATCACCATCGTCACCGGCGCGACACCTTGATCTCCATCGTAGCATCGTTGTCGTCTCGCCAATCTTATGCTTCCACGACTATCGCTACCGCTTAGTGATAAGGTAAAGCATTACAGCACGATTGCATTGCATACAATAAAGCGACAACCATATGGCTCCTGCCAGTTGCCGATAACTCGGTTACAAAACATGATCATCTCATACAATAAAATTTAGCATCATGTCTTGACCATATCACATCACAACATGCCCTTCAAAAACAAGTTAGACGTCCTCTACTTTGTTGTTGCAAGTTTTACGTGGCTGCTACGGTCTTAAGCAAGAACCAATCTTACCTATGCATCAAAACCACAATGATAGTTTGTCAAGTTGGTGCTGTTTTAACCTTCGCAAGGACCGGGCGTAACCACACTCGGTTCAACTAAAGTTGGAGAAACTGTCACCCGCTAGCCACCTTTGTGCAAAGCACGTCGGGAGAACCGGTCTCACGTAAGCGTACACGTAATGTCGGTCCGGGCCGCTTCGTCCAACAATACCGCCGAACCAAAGTATGACATGCTGGTAAGCAGTATGACTTATATCGCCCACAACTCACTTGTGTTCTACTCGTGCATATAACATCAACACATAAAACCTAGGCTCGGATGCCACTGTTGGGGAACGTAGTAATTTCAAAATTTTCCTACGCACACGCAAGATCATGGTGATGCATAGAAACTATAGGGGAGAGTGTGATCTACGTACCCTTGTAGACCGACAGCGGAAGCGTTAGCACAACGCGGTTGATGTAGTCGTACGTCTTCACGGCCCGACCGATCAATCACCGAAACTACGGCACCTCCGAGTTCTAGCACACGTTCAGCTCGATGACGATCCCCGGACTCCGATCCAGCAAAGTGTCGGGGAAGAGTTCCGTCAGCACGACGGCGTGGTGACGATCTTGATGTTCTACCGTCACAGGGCTTCACCTAAGCACCGCTACAATATTATCGAGGATTATGGTGGAAGGGGGCACCGCACACGGCTAAGAATATGATCACGTGGATCAACTTGTGTGTCTAGGGGTGCCCCCTGCCCCCGTATATAAAGGAGCAAGGGGAGGTGCGGCCGGCTAGGAGGAGGGCGCGCCAGGAGGAGTCCTACTCCCACCGGGAGTAGGATTCCCCCCTTTCCTAGTTGGAATAGGATTCGGGAAGGGGGAAAGAGGAGAGAGAGAGAAGGAAGGGGGGCGCCACTCCCTCTCCTTGTCCTATTTGGACTAGGGGGGAGGGGCGCACGGCCTAGCCTTGGCCACCTCTCCTCTGTTCCACTAAAGCCCACTAAGGCCCATATACCTCCCGGGGGGTTCCGGTAACCTCCCGGTACTCCGGTAAAATCCCGATTTCACCCGGAACACTTCTGATATCCAAATATAGGCTTCCAATATATCAATATTTATGTCTTGACCATTTCGATACTCCTCGTCATGTCCGTGATCACATCCGGGACTCCGAAAAAACTTCGGTACATCAAAATGCATAAACTCATAATATAACTGTCATCGAAACCTTAAGCGTGCGGACCCTACGGGTTCGAGAACAATGTAGACATGACCGAGACACATCTCCGGTCAATAACCAATAGCGGAACCTGGATGCTCATATTGGCTCCTACATATTCTACGAAGATCTTTATCGGTCAGACCGCATAACAACATACGTTGTTCCCTTTGTCATCGGTATGTTACTTGCCCGAGATTCGATCGTCGGTATCTCAATACCTAGTTCAATGTCGTTACCGGCAAGTCTCTTTACTCGTTTCGTAATACATCATCTCGCAACTAACTCATTAGTTGTAATGCTTGCAAAGCTTATGTGATGTGCATTACCGAGAGGGCCCAGAGATACCTCTCCGACAATCAGAGTGATAAATCCTAATCTCAAAATACGCCAACCCAACATTTACCTTTGGAGACACCTATAGAGCTCCTTTATAATCACCCAGTTACGTTGTGACGTTTGGTAGCACACAAAGTGTTCCTCCGGTAAACGGGAGTTGCCTAATCTCATAGTCATAGGAACACGTATAAGTCATGAAGAAAGCAATAGCAACATACTAAACGATCGGATGCTAAGCTAATGGAATGGGTCATGTCAATCACATCATTCTCCTAATGATGTGATCCCATTAATCAAATGACAACACATGTCTATGGTTAGGAAACATAACCATCTTCGATTAACGAGCTAGTCAAGTAGAGGCATACTATTGACGTTTGGTTTGTCTATGTATTCACACAAGTATTATGTTTCCGGATAATACAATTCTAGCATGAATAATAAAAATTTATCATGATATAAGGAAATAAAATAATAACATTATTATTTCCTCTAGGGCATATTTCCTTCAAGAAGGCCTAGAGAAACCTCTTCGACAATCGGAGTGACAAATCCTAATCTCGATCTATGCCAACTCAACAAGTACCAACGGAGACACCTGTAGAGCACCTTTATAATCACCCAGTTACGTCGTGACGTTTGGTAGCACACAAAGTGTTCCTCCGTTATTTGGGAGTTGCATAATCTCATAGTCAGAGGAACATGTATAAGTCATGAAGAAAGTAGTGGCAACAAACTAAACGATCATCGTGCTAAGCTAACGGAATGGGTCAAGTCAATCACATCATTCTATAATGATGTGATCCCGTTAATCAAATAACAACTCATGTCTATGGCTAGGAAACTTAACCATCTTTGATTCAACGAGCTAGTCAAGTAGAGGCATACTAGTGACACTCTGTTTGTCTATGTATTCACACATGTAATAAGTTTCTGGTTAATACAATTCTAGCATGAATAATAAACATTTATCATGATATAAGGAAATAAATAATAACTTTATTATTGCCTCTAGGGCATATTTCCTTTAGTCTCCCACTTGCACTAGAGTCAATAATCTAGTTCACATCTTTATGTGATTAGTTCACATCTCCATGTGACTAATACCCAAAGGGTTTACTAGAGTCAATAATCTAGTTCACATCGCTATGTGATTAACACCCAAAGAGTGATCATGTTTTGCTTGTGAGAGAAGTTTAGCCTACGGGTCTGCAACATTCAGATCCGTATGTATTTCACAAATTTCTATGTCTACAATGCTCTGCACGGAGCTACTCTAGCTAATTGCTCCCACTTTCAATATGTATCCAGATCGAGACTTAGAGTCATCTAGATCGATGTAAAAAGCTTGCATCGATGTAACTCTTTACGAAGAACTCTTTTATCACCTCCATAACCGAGAAATATTTCCTTAGTCCTCTAAGGATAATTTTGCCCGCTGTCCAGTGATCTACTCCTAGATTACTATTGTACTCCCTTGCCAAAAAGATGCTAAGGTATACAATAGGACTGGTAAACAGCATAGCATACTTTATAGAACCTATGACTGAGGCATAGGGAATGACTTTTCATTCTCTTTCTATTTTCTGCTATGGTCGGGTTTTGAGTCTTTACTCAACTTCACACCTTGCAACATAGGCAAGAACTCCTTCTTTGACTGTTCCATTTTGAACTACTTCAAAATCTTGTCAAGGTATGTAGTCATTGAAAAAACTTATCAAGCGTCTTGATCTGTCTCTATAGATCTTGATGCTCAATGTGTAAGCACCTTCATCGAGGTCTTTCTTTGAAAAACTCTTTTCAAACACTCCTTTATCCTTTCCAGAAAATTCTACATTATTTCCGATCAACAATATGTCATTCACATATACTTATCAGAAATGTTGTAGTGCTCCCACACTTTCTTGTAAATATAGGCTTCACCACAAGTCTGTATAAAACCATATGCTTTGATCACTTTATCAAAGCATATATTCCAACTCCGAGATGCTTGCACCAGTCCATAGATGGATCGCTGGAGCTTGCTCACTTTGTTAGCACCTTTAGGATCAAAAAAACCTTATGATTGCATCATATACAACTCTTCTTTTAAGAAATCCATGAAGAAATACAGTTTTGACATCCATTTGCCAGATTTCATAAAATGCGGCAACTGCTAACATGATTCGGACATACTTTTAAGCATCCATACGAGTGGGAAAATCTCATCGTAGTCAACACCTTGAACTTGTCGAAAACATTTCGCGACAATTCGAGCTTTGTAGATAGTAACACTACTATCAGCATCCGTCTTCCTCTTGACGATCCATTTATTCTTAATGACTCACCGATCATTGGGCAAGTCAATCAAAAGTCCATACTTTGTTCTCATACATGGATCCCATCTCAGATTTCATGGCCTCAAGCCATTTCGCGGAATCTGGGCTCATCATCACTTCCTCATAGTTCGTAGGTTCGTCATGGTCAAGTAACATGACATCCAGAACAGGATTACCGTAACATGGTCAAGTAACATGACATCCAGAACAGGATTCCCATCTCAGATTTCATGGCCTCAAGCCTACGAGGTTCGGTAGTAACTTGATCTAAAGTTACATGATCATCATCATGAGCTTCCTCACTAATTGTTGTAGGAGTCACAGGAACAGATTTTTGTGATGAACTACTTTCCAATAAGGGAGCAGGTACAGTTACCCCATCAAGTTCTACTTTCCTCCCACTCACTTCTTTTGAGAGAAACTCCTTCTCTAGAAAGGATCCATTCTTAGCAACAAATTTCTTGCCTTCATATCTGTGATAGAAGGTGTACCCAACTGTCTCCTTTGGGTATCCTATGAAGACACATTTCTCCGATTTGGCTTTGAACTTATCAGGATGAAATTTTTTCACTTAAGCATCGCAACCCCAAACTTTAAGAAACGACAACTTTGGTTTCTTGCCAAACCACAGTTCATACGGCGTTGTCGCAACAGATTTAGTTGGTGCCCTATTTAATGTGAATGCAGCTGCCTCTAATGCATAACCCCAAAACGATAGTGGTAAATCGGTAAGAGACATCGTAGATTGCACCATATCTAATAAAGTACGGTTAAGATGTCCGGACACACCATTACGCTGTGGTGTTCCAGGTGGCGTGAGTTGCGAAACTATTCCGCATTGTTTCAAATGAAGACCAAACTCATAACTCAAAAATTCTCCTCCACGATCAGATCGTAGAAACTTTATTTTCTTGTTACGATGATTTTCTAATTCACTCTGAAATTCTTTGAACTTTTCAAATGTTTAACACTTATGTTTCATCAAGTAGATATGCCCATATCTGCTGAAATCATCTGTGAAGGTCAGAAAATAACGATACCCTCTGCGAGCCTCAACACTCATCGATTGCATACATCAGTATGTATTATTTCCAATAAGTCAGTTGCTTTCTCCATTGTTCCGGAGAACGGAGTTTTAGTCATCTTGCCCACGAGGCATGGCTCGCAAGCATCAAATGATTCATAATCAAGTGATTCCAAAATCCCATCAGCATGGCGTTTCTTCATCCGCTTTACACCAATATGACCTAAACAGCAGTGCCAGAAATAAGTTGCACAATCATTATTAAGTTTGCATATTTTGGCTTTAATATTATGAATATGTGTATCACTACGGTCGAGATTCAATAAACCATTCACCTTGGGTGTATGACCATTTGAAGGTTTTATTCATGTAAATAGAACAACAATTATTCTCTGACTTTAAATGAATAACTGTACTGCAATAAACATGATCAAATCATATTCATGCTTAACACAAACACCAAATAACATTTATTTAGGTTCAACACTAATCCTGAAAGTATAGGGAGTGTGCGATGATGATCATATCAATCTTGGAACCACTTCCAACACACATCGTTACTTCACCCTTAACTAGTCTCTATTCATTCTGCAACTCCCGTTTCGAGTTACCAATCTCAGCAACTGAACTAGTATCAAATACTGAGGGGTTGCTATAAACATTAGTAAATTACACATCAATAACATGTATATCAAATATACCTTTGTTCACTTTGCCATCCTTGTTATCCGCCAAATACTTGGGGCAGTTCTTCTTCCAGTGACCAGTCCCTTTGCAGTAGAAGCACTTAGTCTCAGGCTTAGGTCTAGACTTGGGCTTCTTCACTTGAGCAGCAACTTTCTTTTCGTTCTTCTTGAAGTTCCCCTTCTTTCCTTTGCCCTTTTCTTGAAACTAGTGGTCTTGTCAACCATCAACACTTGATGCTTTTCTTGATTTCTACCTTCATCAATTTCAGCATCACAAAGAGCTTGGGAATCGTTTCCGTTATCCCTTGCATATTATAGTTCATCATGAAGTTCCAGTAACTTGGTGATAGTTACTAGAGAACTTTGTCAATCACTATCTTATCTGCAAGATTAACTCCCACTTGATTCAAGTGGTTGTAGTACTCAGACATTCTAAGAACATGCTCACTAGCTGAGCTATTCTCTTCCATCTTGTAGGCAAAGTGCTTGTCAAAGGTCTCATACCTTTCGACATGGGCATGAGTCTGAAATACTAATTTCAACTCTTGGAACATCTCATATGCTCCGTGGCATTCAAAACGTCTTTGAAGCCCCGATTCTAAGCCGTAAAACATGGTGCACTAAACTATCAAGTAGTCATCATATCGAGCTCGCCAAACGTTCATAATGTCCGCATCTGCTCCTGTAATCAGTCTGTCACCTAGCGGTGCATCAAGGACATAATTCTTCTATGCAGCAATGAGGATAATCATCAGATCACGGATCCAATCCGCATCATTGCTACTAACATCTTTCAACTTAGTTTTTCTCTAGGAACATATCAAAATAAACAGGGAGCTGCATCGCGACCTATTGATCTACAACATAGTTATGCAAATACTATCACGACAATGTTCATGATAAACTAAAGTTCAATTAATCATATTACTTAAGAACTCCCACTTAGATAGACATCCCTCTAGTCATCTAAATGATCATGTGATCCAAATCAACTAAACCATGTCCGATCATCACATGAGATGGAGTAGTTTTCAATGGTGAACATCACTATGTTGATCATATCTACTATATGATTCACGCTTTACCTTTCGGTCTCCAGTGTTCCGAGGCCATATCTGCATATGCTAGGCTCGTCAAGTTTAACCCGAGTATTCCACGTGTGCAAAACTGGCTTGCACCCGTTGTATGTGAACGTAGAGCTTATCACACCCGATCATCACGTGGTGTCTCGGCATGATGAACTGTCGCAACGGTGCATACTCAGGGAAAACACTTATACCTTGAAATTTAGTGAGAGATCATCTTATAATGCTACCGCCAAACTAAGCAAAATAAGATGCATAAAGGATAAACATCACATGCAATCAAAATATGTGACATGATATGGCCATGATCATCTTGCGCCTTTGATCTCTATCTCCGAAATACCATCATGATCCCTATCGTCACCGGCATGACAGCATGATCTCCATCATCTTGATCTCTATCAATGTGTCATCACATGGCCGTCTCGTCAACTAGTGCTCTTGCAACTATTGCTATCACATAGCGATAAAGTAAAATAATCATTTGGCGCTTGCATCTTATGCAATAAAGAGACAACCATAAGGCTTCTGCCAGTTGCCGATGACTTCAATAAAAACATGATCATTTCATACAATAACTTATATCTCATCATGTTTTGGCCATATCACATCACAACAAGCCCTGCAAAAACAAGTTAGATGTCCTCTACTTTGTTGTTGCAAGTTTTACGTGGCTGCTACGGGCTGAGCAAGAACCGTTCTTACCTACGCATCAAAAACCACAACACGGTATAGTGATTGCTTTTTGATCTTCAAAAAGAACCCTATTCATTGAATCTGATTCAACTAAAGCTGGAGAAACAGACACTCACTAGCCACCTGTGTGTGAAGCATGCCAGTAGAACCAGTCTCGCATAAGCATACGCGTAATGTCGGTCTGGGCCGCTTCATCCAACAATGCCGCTGAATCAAGAATCAACTAGTGATGGCAAGAAATATATATATATATATATGTATATATATACCCACGCCCACAACTCCTTTGTGTTCTACTCGTGCATATAACATCTACGCATAAACCTGGCTCGGATGCCACTATTAGGGAACGCAGTAATTTCAAAAAAAAATACTATGCACACGCAATATCATGGTGATGCATAGCAACGAGATGGGACAGTATCGTCTACGTACCCTCATAGACCGTAAGCGGAAGCATTATGACAACGCAGTTGATGTAGTCGTACGTCTTCACGATCGACCGATCTAGCACCGAAGGTATGGCACCTCCGCGATCTGCACACGTTCAGCTCGGTGACGTCCCGTGAACTCATGATCCAGTAGAGCTTCGAGGGAAAGTTTCGTCAGCACAATGGCGTGATGACGGTGATGATGATGCTACCGGAACAGGGCTTCGCCTAAGCACCACTATGATATAACCGAGGTGGATTATCATGGAGGGGGGCACCGCACACAGCTAAAAGATCAATGATAAACTAGTGTGTCCATGGAGTGCCCCCCTCCCCCGTATAAAAAGGAGTGGAGGAGGGGGAGGGCCGGCCCTCTACTATGGCGCGCCCTGGGGAGTCCTACTCCCACCGGGAGTAGGATCCCCCCTTCCATGTAGTAGGAGTAGGAGAGAAGGAAAGGGAAAAGAGAAGAGAAGGAAGGAGGGGGCGCCGCCCCTCCCCCTAGTCCAATTCGGACTAGGCCTTGGGGGGCGTGCAACCTCCCCTCTCTCTATCCCCTAAAGCCCAATAAGGCCCATATACTCCCTGGCGAATTCCCGTAACTCTCCGGTACTCTGATAAATACCCGAACCACTCAGAACCTTTCCGATGTCCGAATATAGCCTTCCAATATATCAATCTTTACGTCTTGAACATTTCGAGACTCCTCGTAATGTCCCTGATAATCCGGGACTCCGAACAACATTCAATACATCAAAACTCATAATACCGATCGTCACCGAACGTTAAGCATGCGGACCCTACGGGTTAGAGAACTATGTAGACATGACCGAGACTCATCTCCGGTCAATAACCAATAGAGAAACTTGGACTCTCATATTGGCTCCTACATATTCTACAAAGAACTTTATCGGTCAAAGCACATAACGGTATACATTGTTCCCTTTGTCATCGCTATGTTACCTGCCCGAGATTCGATCATCGGTATCTCAATACCTAGTTCAATCTCGTTACCGACAAGTCTCTTTACTCGTTCCGTAATGCATCATCCCGCAACTAACTCATTAGTCACATTGCTTGCAAGGCTTATAGTGATGTGCATTACAGAGAGGGCCCAGAGATACCTCTCCGATAATCGGAGTGACAAATCCTAATCTCGACCTATGCCAAATCAACAAGTACCATCAGAGACACTTGTAGAGCACCTTTATAATCACCCAGTTACATTGTGACGTTTGGTAGCACACAAAGTGTTCCTCTGGTATTCGGGAGTTGCATAATCTCATAGTCATAGGAACATGTATAAGTCATGAAGAAAGCAGTAGCAACAAACTAAACGATCATTGTGCTAAGCTAACGGAATGGGTCAAGTTAATCACATCATTCTCTAATGATGTGATCCCATTAATCAAATGACAACTCATGTCTATGGCTAGGAAACTTAACCATCTTTGATTCAACGAGCTAGTCAAGTAGAGGCATACTAGTGATACTCTGTTTGTCTATGTATTCACACATGTACTAAGTTTCCAGTTAATACAATTCTAGCATGAATAAGAAACATTTATGATGATATAAGGAAATAAATAATAACATTATTATTACCTCTAGGGCATATTTCCTTCAATTTCACCCAACCGCTAGAGGAGGACCCGGAGAAGCCAGTTAAAGAGCAATTGATCAAGTCTCATGCTCTTAAGAAGATGCCAGAACTATTCAGGAGGTGGAAGAATGAGCTGAAAACAATGTTTGTCGACAAAGAAGAGACACCAGAATTCACCGGCCGGTATGAGAATATCAGAGATCACTAGGACGCATTTGTGGCCCACAAGACATCGGAGAACAGTAAGCAGTTGTTAGCGAGAAACAAGATAAATATTGCGAAGAAGGAGCATCACCATCGCACGGGGTCAGGTGGCTTCCTCAAAGCCCGGCCGTTGTGGGCCAAGGCTTAGAATGACCTGCTTGATATAAAGGGGTCGAACCAGAGACATTGCACTAGCCAGACCATTGCCGGACTTGGTTCTTCGGGGTTGGCAGAAGCTTGGACCCTGTAACAGGCAAGTGCGTTTGGACGAAAGAGAAAATGAGAATACCCGTCATGAAGCTTAAGTACTATATCACCGTAGCGCAGGACGGGACGTTTGTTACAGACAAAGAGAATGACGAGCTCACAATGGCCCTCGGGAATCCTGAGCACCCTAGACGGACACGAGGCACGCTAGGCTCCGTTCCGTGGAAGGCTGGGTTTCCGGACGCAGGAGGTTAAAAATGCCAGGAGAGGAGGAAGAAAGTGGAGAAGACCCAACTGCATGCGCTGCACGCAAGAGTACAAGCAATAGAGGAACGAGAAGCATATCGCAGCAAGCGACCTGCCGAAGCTACTCCGCCATCTCAGCGGAGAAGCAGCATGGCTTCCACCGAGCTGCTTCAGCTGTAGCCTGTCTTCATGGCTCCTGCTAGCTACCCCGTGGATGCTATCACGGAGTCTCAACATTGCCACCTTATGATGCAATGGCAGAACTTCAAAGTCAAGGCGACTGTCGGCTCTGTTCAACCTCTTGAACCCCGACGCAACTTTTCACTGTCGTCCAATTCCAGAAGGATATGCTAGGGTGATGGTGGACGAAATAACGGGGGGATTTGAGGACCTCGAGCTTGACCACCCTACCGGTGAAGGGGAGACTTGGCTGGGTTCAGCTTTGAAGACTCCATGCCTATGGCAGAAGGACCTCATCAAGCTTCCGAACTGGACGCCTCCGCCTCCTCCTCCTCCTCCAGCGAGTGATCAAGGCACTCTGCCTCCTTTCCGGCGCGTGGCGGCACTCCGCCTCCTTCTCCGCCTACACCGGCGCGCCCGAGCAGCTAGCCTCCTCCTTCTCCGCCTCATCAGCAAGGGAGAAAGAGACCCGCCGCCGCTCGGCTGCTCGGACGCGTCGTACTCGTTCTCCTCTGCCTCGTAAGCAAGCAAACAAGACAGCCGCAGCCGCTCCATCTGCTCTGGCATCTAGTAGTACAGCTAGAGGCGGGAGGCTATTAAGATTCGGTCCATCTCTAAAGCCTCTAGAGAAGTTACCATATGAGAGGTCCGTGGAGGAAAACGTGAAGATTGTGGAAGCCAAAGTGAGGGACTTCTTTGAAGTGGTGAAAGCAAAGAAACATCCACTTTCGGAGGAGAAGGTAGATCCGGTGAAAGCAAAGCGCACACTCGATGCCCTGAAGAAACCACCACCATCTCCGTCGAAAACCAACTATGAGCACATTATTGGAAAGTCATTTATTGAAGCGGAGCGGTCAGGAAGTACCATCAGTGATCGAACGTTAGCAGAACGACGAGCTGGGAAAAAAATTGCCAAGATAATTAACCTAGTTCTATTAAGCTCTTACTATAAATAACCTAGTTAGTTAACCTAGCTAGTTAACCTAGATAATTAACCTAATTAAACTAGTTAACCTAGCTAGCCAACCTAGTTAACCTAGCTAGTTTGAATTTTTATTAATTTACATGAGGGAGGGAGGAGGAAGCAGGAGGTGGGGAGGGAGGAGGATCAGAGGAGGCAGGAGAGAGGACGAGGGGGAGGAGGGAGGGAGGAGGAGGGAGGAGAGAGGAGGAGGGGGTGGAGGGCGGCCGGAGGAGAAGGGGGAGAGGGGGAGAGGAGGAGGAGGAGGAGGGAGGAGGGGGCGGCCGGAGGACGAGGGAGGAGGAGGGTGCGGGGGGAGGAAGGCATACCGAGGAAGGAGGAGGGAGGACGGCGACGGCAATGCGGTGGCGACGGTAGAGGATTGAGGTAGTGGGGAGCGAGGGGAGGAAGAAGATGAAGGAAATATGCCCTAGAGGCAATAATAAAGTTGTTATTTATATTTCCTTATCTCATGATAAATGTTTATTATTCATGCTAGAATTGTATTAACCGGAAACTTAGTACATGTGTGAATACATAGACAAATAGAGTGTCACTAGTATGCCTCTACTTGACTAGATCGTTGAATCAAAGATGGCTAAGTTTCCTAGCCATAGACATGAGTTGTCATTTGATTAACGGGATCACATCATTAGAGAATGATGTGATTGACTTGACCCATCCGTTAGCGTAGCACGATGATCGTTTAGTTTGTTGCTATTGCTTTCTTCATGACTAATACATGTTCCTATGACTATGAGATTATGCAACTCCCGAATACTGGAGGAACACCTTGTGTGCTACCAAACGTCACAACGTAACTGGGTGATTATAAAGGTGCTCTACAGGTGTCTCTGATAGTACTTCTTGAGTTGGCATAGATCAAGATTAGGATTTGTCACTCCGATTGTCGAAGAGGTATCTCTGGGCCCTCTCGGTATTGCACATCACTATAAGACTTGCAAGCAATGTAACTAATGAGTTAGTTGCGGGATGATGCATTACGGAACGAGTAAAGAGACTTGCGGGTAATGAGATTTAGCTAGGTATTGAGATACCGACGATCGAATCTCGGGCAAGTAACATACCGATGACAAAGGGAACAACGTATGTTGTTATGCGGTTTGACCGATAAAGTTCTTCATAGAATATGTAGGAGCCAATATGAACATCCAGGTTCCGCTATTGGTTATTGACCGGAGACGTGTCTCGGTCACGTCTACATAGTTCTCGAACCCGTAGGGTCCGCACGCTTAACGTTCGCTGACGATCAGTATTATGAGTTTATGTGATTTGATGTACCGAAGGTAGTTCGGAGTCTGGGATGTGATCACGGACATGACGAGGAGTCTCTAAATGGTCGAGACATAAAGATTAATATATTGGACGACTATATTCGAATACCGGAAGTGTTCCGGGTGATTTCAGAGAAAACCGGAGTGCCAGAGGGTTACTGGAACTGCCCCCCCGGAGAAGTAATGGGCCACATGGGCCTTAGTGGAGAGAGAGAGGGCCGGCCAGGGCAGGCCGCGCGCCCCCTCCTCCTTTGGTCCGAATTGGACTAGGGAAGGGGGGCGCCCCCCCTTTCCTTCTCTCTCTCCTCCTTCCTTTCCCCCTCCTAGTAGGAGTAGTAAAGGGGAGTCATACTCCTACTAGGAGGAGGACTCCTCCTCCTGGCGCGCCCTGCAGGGGCCGGCCGGCCTCCCCCTTGCTCCTTTATATACGGGGGCGGGGTGGGGGCACCCTAGGACACACAAGTTGATTGTTCCAAGCCGTGTGTGGTGCCCCCCTCCACCATAATCCACCTCGATTATATCGTAGCCGTCATCGAGCTGAACTTGTGCTGAACTTGGAGGTGCCGTACGTTCGTTACATGGATCGGTCGGATCATGAAGACGCACGACTACATCAACCGTGTTCTCATAACGCTTCCGCTTATGGTCTATGAGGGTACATGGACGATACTCTCCCTCTCGTTGCTATGGATCACCATGATCTTGCATGTGTGTAGGAATTTTTTTGAAATTACTAAGTTCCCCAACAGTGGTATCAGAGCCAGGTTTATGCGTAGATGTTATTGAAGGAAATATGCCCTAGAGGCAATAATAAAGTTATTATTTATTTCCTTATAATCATGATAAAGGTTTATTATTCATGCTAGAATTGTATTAACCGGAAACATAATACATGTGTGAATACATAGACAAACAAAAGTGTCACTAGTAAGCCTCTACTTGACTAGCTCATTAATCAAAGATGGTTATGTTTCCTAACCATGAACAATGAGTTGTTATTTGATTAACGGGATCACATCATTAAGAGAATGATCTGATTGACATGACCCATTCCATTAGCTTAGCACCCGATCGTTTAGTATGTTGCTATTGCTTTCTTCATGACTTATACATGTTCCTATAACTATGAGATTATGCAACTCCCGTTTACCAGAGGAACACTTTGGGTACTACCAAACGTCACAATGTAACTGGGTGATTATAAAGGAGTACTACAGGTGTCTCCAAAGGTACATGTTGGGTTGGCGTATTCCGAGATTAGGTTTTTTCACTCCGATTGTCGGAGAGGTATCTCTGGGCCCTCTCGGTAATACACATCACTTAAGCCTTGCAAGCATTGCAACTAAATGAGTTAGTTGCGGGATGATGTATTACAGAACGAGTAAAGAGACTTGCCGGTAACGAGATTGAACTAGGTATTGGAATACCGACGATCGAATCTCGGGCAAGTAACATACCGATGACAAAGGGAACAACGTATGTTGTTATGCGGTCTGACCGATAAAGATCTTCGTAGAATATGTAGGAGCCAATATGGGCATCCAGGTACCACTATTGGTTATTGACCGGAGACGTGTCTCGGTCATGTCTACATTGTTCTCGAACCCGTAGGGTCCGCACGCTTAAGGTTACGATGACAGTTATATTATGAGTTTATGCATTTTGATGTACCGAAGGTTGTTCAGAGTCCCGGATGTCATCACGGACATGACGAGGAGTCTCGAAATGGTCGAGACATAAAGATTGATATATTGGAAGCCTATGTTTGGACATCGGAAGTGTTCCGGGTGAAATCGGGATTTTACCGGAGTACCGGGAGGTTACCGGAACCCCCCGGGAGACATATGGGCCTTAATGGGCTTTAGTGGAAAGGAGAAAGAGGCAGCCCAAGGTGGCCGGGCGCCTCCCCCCTCCCCTAGTCCTATTAGGACTAGGAGAGGTGGCCGGCCCCCTCTCCCTCTTTCCCCCTCGGGGAATCCTAGTCCAACTAGGATTGGGGGGGGGAGTCCTACTCCCGGGAGGAGTAGGACTCCTCCTGCGCCCACCTCCTGGCCGGCGGCCCCTCCCCCTTGGCTCCTTTATATACTGAGGTAGAGGCACCCCAGAAACACACAAGTTGATCCACGTGATCTATTCCTTAGCCGTGTGCGGTGCCCCCAGCCACCATATTCGTCGATAATACTGTAGTGGAGTTTAGGCGAAGCCCTGCTGCTGTAGTGCATCAAGATCGTCACCACGCCGTCGTGCTGACGGAACTCTTCCCCGACACTTTGCTGGATCGGAGTCCGGAGATCGTCATCGAGCTGAACGTGTGCTCGAATTCGGAGGTGCCGTAGTTTCGGTGCTTGATCGGTTGGATCGTGAAGACGTACGACTACTTCCTCTATGTTGTGTCAGCGCTTCCGCAGTCGGTCTGCGTGGGTACATAGACAGCACTCTCCCCTCTCGTTTCGATGCATCACATGATCTTGCGTGTGCGTAGGAATTTTTTTGAAATTACTACGAAACCCAACAGTGGCATCCGAGCCTAGGTTATTTATGTTGATGTTATATGCACGAGTAGAACACAAGTGAGTTGTGGGCGATATAAGTCATACTGCCTACCAGCATGTCATACTTTGGTTCGGCGGCATTGTTGGACGAGACGACCCGGACCAACATTACGCGTACGCTTACGCGAGACCGGTTCCCCCGACGTGCTTTGCACATAGGTGGCTTGTGGGCGACTGTCTCTCCAACTTTAGTTGAACCAAGTATGGCTACGCCCGGTCCATGCGAAGGTTAAAACGGAGTCTATTTGACAAACTATCGTTGTGGTTTTGATGCGTAGGTGAGATTGATTCTTGCTTAAGCCCGTAGCAGCCACGTAAAACTTGCAACAACAAAGTAGAGGACGTCTAACTTGTTTTTGTAGGGCATGTTGTGATGTGATATGGTCAAGACATGATGCTGAATTTTATTGTATGAGATGATCATGTTTTGTAACCGAGTTATCGGCAACTGGCAGGAGCCTTATGGTTGTCGTTTTATTGTATGCAATGAAATCGCGATGTAATGCTTTACTTTATTACTAAGCGGTAGTGATAGTCGTGGAAGCACAAGCTTGGCGAGACGACAACGATGCTACGATGGAGATCAAGGTGTCATGCCGGTGACGATGGTGATCACGACGGTGCTTCGGAGATGGAGATCACAAGCACGAGATGATGATGGCCATATCATATCACTTATATTGATTGCATGTGATGTTTATCCTTTTATGCATATTATCTTGCTTTGATTGACGGTAGCATTATAAGATGATCTCTCACTAAATTATCAAGAAGTGTTCTCCCTGAGTATGCACCGTTGCGAAAGTTCTTCGTGCTGAGACACCACGTGATGATCGGGTGTGATAGGTTCTACGTTCAAATACAACGGGTGCAAAACAGTTGCACACGCGGAATACTCAGGTTATACTTGACGAGCCAAGCATATACAGATATGGCCTCGGAACACGGAGACCGAAAGGTCGAGCGTGAATCATATAGTAGATATGATCAACATAACGATGTTCACCATTGAAAACTACTCCATCTCACGTGATGATCAGTTATGGTTTAGTTGATTTGGATCACGTAATCACTTAGAGGATTAGAAGGATGTCTATCTAAGTGGGAGTTCTTTAATTAAATTGATTAACTAAACTTAAATTTATCATGAAACTTAGTACTTGATTAGTATCTTGCTTGTTTATGTTTGATTGTAGATAGATGGCTCGTGCTGTTGTTCCGTTGAATTTTAATGCGTTCCTTGAGAAAGCAAAGTTGAAAGATGATGGTAGAAATTACACGGACTGGGTCCGTAACTTGAGGATTATCCTCATTGCTGCACAGAAGAATTTCGTCCTGGAAGCACCGCTGGGTGCCAGGCCTGCTGCAGGAGCAACGCCGGATGTTATGAACGTCTGGCAGAGCAAAGCTGATGACTACTTGATAGTTCAGTGTGCCATGCTTTACGGCTTAGAATCCGGACTTCAACGATGTTTTGAATGTCATGGAGCATATGAGATGTTCCAGGAGTTGAAGTTAATATTTCAAGCAAATGCCCGGATTGAGAGATATGAAGTCTCCAATAAGTTCTATAGCTGCAAGATGGAGGAGAACAGTTCTGTCAGTGAGCATATACTCAAAATGTCTGGGTTTAATAATCACTTGATTCAATTGGGAGTTAATCTTCCAGATGATTGCGTCATTGACAGAATTCTTCAATCACTGCCACCAAGCTACAAGAGCTTCGTGATGAACTATAATATGCAAGGGATGAACAAGACTATTCCCGAGCTCTTCGCGATGCTGAAAGCTGCGAAGGTAGAAATCAAGAAGGAGCATCAAGTGTTGTTGGTCAACAAGACCACTAGTTTCAAGAAAAAGGGCAAAGGGAAGAAGAAGGGGAACTTCAAAAAGAACGGCAAGCAAGTTGCTACTCAAGAGAAGAAACCCAAACCTGGACCTAAGCCTGAAACTGAGTGCTTCTATTGCAAGCAGACTGGTCACTGGAAGCGGAACTGCCCCAAGTATTTGGCGGATAAGAAGGATGGCAAGGTGAACAAAGGTATATGTGATATACATGTTATTGATGTGTACCTTACTAATGCTCGCAGTAGCACCTGGGTATTTGATACTGGTTCTGTTGCTAATATTTGCAACTCGAAACAGGGACTACGGATCAAGCGAAGATTGGTTAAGGACGAGGTGACGATGCGCGTGGGAAACGGTTCCAAAGTCGATGTGATCGCAGTCGGCACGCTACCTCTACATCTACCTTCGGGATTAGTATTAGACCTAAATAATTGTTATTTGGTGCCAGCGTTAAGCATGAACATTATATCTGGATCTTGTTTGATGCGAGACGGTTATTCATTTAAATCAGAGAATAATGGTTGTTCTATTTATATGAGTAATATCTTTTATGGTCATGCACCCTTGAAGAGTGGTCTATTCTTGTTGAATCTCGATAGTAGTAACACACATATTCATAATGTTGAAGCCAAAAGATGCAGAGTTGATAATGAGAGTGCAACTTATTTGTGGCACTGCCGTTTAGGTCATATCGGTGTAAAGCGCATGAAGAAACTCCATACTGATGGACTTTTGGAACCACTTGATTATGAATCACTTGGTACTTGCGAACCGTGCCTCATGGGCAAGATGACCAAAACACCGTTCTCCGTGACTATGGAGAGAGCAACAGATTTGTTGGAAATCATACATACAGATGTATGTGGTCCGATGAATATTGAGGCTCGTGGCGGATATCGTTATTTTCTCACGTTCACAGATGACTTAAGCAGATATGGATATATCTACTTAATGAAACAAAAGTCTGAAACATTTGAAAAGTTCAAGGAATTTCAGAGTGAAGTTGAAAATCATCGTAACAAGAAAATAAAATTTCTACGATCTGATCGTGGAGGAGAATATTTGAGTTACGAGTTTGGTGTACATTTGAAAAATTGTGGAATAGTTTCGCAACTCACGCCACCCGGAACACCACAGCGTAATGGTGTGTCCGAACGTCGTAATCGTACTTTACTAGATATGGTGCGATCTATGATGTCTCTTACTGATTTGCCGCTATCGTTTTGGGGTTATGCTCTAGAGACGGCCGCATTCACGTTAAATAGGGCACCATCAAAATCCGTTGAGACGACGCCTTATGAACTGTGGTTTGGCAAGAAACCAAAGTTGTCGTTTCTAAAAGTTTGGGGCTGCGATGCTTATGTGAAAAAGCTTCAACCTGATAAGCTCAAACCCAAATCGGAGAAATGTGTCTTCATAGGATATCCAAAGGAAACTATTGGATACACCTTCTATCACAGATCCGAAGGCAAGACTTTTGTTGCTAAATTCAGAAACTTTCTAGAGAAGGAGTTTCTCTCGAAAGAAGTGAGTGGGAGGAAAGTAGAACTTGACGAGGTAACTATACCTGCTCCCTTACTGGAAAGTAGTACATCATAGAAAACTGTTCCAGTGACACCTACACCAGTTAGTGAGGAAGCTAATGATAATGATCATGAAACTTCAGATCAAGATAATACTGAACCTCGTAGATCAACCAGAGTGAGATCCGCGCCAGAGTGGTACGGTAATCCTGTTCTGGAAGTCATGCTACTAGATCATGATGAACCTATGAACTATGAAGAAGCAATGGTGAGCCCAGATTCCGCAAAATGGCTTGAAGCCATGAAATCTGAGATGGGATCCATGTATGAGAACAAAGTGTGGACTTTGGTTGACTTGCCCGATGATCGGCAAGCAATTGAGAATAAATGGATCTTCAAGAAGAAGACTGACGCTGACGGTAATGTTACTGTCTACAAAGCTCGATTTGTCGCGAAAGGTTTTCGGCAAGTTCAAGGGATTGACTACGATGAGACCTTCTGACCCGTAGCGATGCTTAAGTCTGTCCAAATCATGTTAGCAATTGCCGCATTTTATGATTATGAAATTTGGCAGATGGATGTCAAAACTGCATTCCTGAATGGATTTCTGGAAGAAGAGTTGTATATGATGCAACCAGAAGGTTTTGTCGATCCAAAGGGAGCTAACAAAGTGTGCAAGCTCCAGCGATCCGTTTATGGACTGGTGCAAGCCTCTCGGAGTTGGAATAAACGCTTTGATAGTGTGATCAAAGCATTTGGTTTTGTACAGACTTTTGGAGAAGCCTGTATTTACAAGAAAGTGAGTGGGAGCTCTGTAGCATTTCTGATATTATATGTAGATGACATATTGCTAATCGGAAATGATATAGAATTTCTGGATAGCATAAAAGGATACTTGAATAAGAGTTTTTCAATGAAAGACCTCGGTGAAGCTGCTTACATATTGGGCATTAAGATCTATAGAGATAGATTAAGACGCTTAATTGGACCTTCACAAAGCACATACCTTGACAAAATTTTGAAGAAGTTCAAAATGGATCAAGCAAAGAAAGGATTCTTGCCTGTGTTACAAGGTGTGAAATTGAGTAAGACTCAATCCCCGACCAATGCAGAAGATAGAGAGAAAATGAAAGATGTTTCCTATGCTTGAGCCATAGGCTCTATCATGTATGCAATGCTGTGTACCAGACCTGATGTGTGTCTTGCTATAAGTCTAGCAGGGAGGTACCAAAGTAATCCAGGAGTGGATCACTAGACAGCGGTCAAGAACATCCTGAAATACCTGAAAAGGACTAAGGATATGTTTCTCATATATGGAGGTGACAAAGAGCTCATCGTAAATGGTTACGTTGATGCAAGCTTTGACACTGATCCGGATGATTCTAAATCGCAAACCGGATACGTGTTTACATTAAACGGTGGAGCTGTCAGTTGGTGCAGTTCTAAACAAAGCGTTGTGGCGGAATCTACATGTGAAGCGGAGTACATAGCTGCTTCGGAAGCAGCAAACGAAGGAGTCTGGATGAAGGAGTTCATATCCGATCTAGGTGTCATACCTAGTGCATCGGGTCCAATGAAAATCTTTTGTGACAATATTGGTGCAATTGCCTTGGCAAAGGAATCCAGATTTCACAAGAGAACCAAGCACATCAAGAGACGCTTCAATTCCATCCGGGATCTAGTCCAGGTGGGAGACATAGAGATTTGCAAGATACATACGGATCTGAATGTTGCAGACCCATTGACTAAGCCTCTTCCACGAGCAAAACATGATCAGCACCAAGGCTCCATGGGTGTTAGAATCATCACGGTGTAATCTAGATTATTGACTCTAGTGCAAGTGGGAGACTGAAGGAAATATGCCCTAGAGGCAATAATAAAGTTATTATTTATTTCCTTATAATCATGATAAAGGTTTATATTCATGCTAGAATTGTATTAACCGGAAACATAATACATGTGTGAATACATAGACAAACAAAAGTGTCACTAGTATGCCTCTACTTGACTAGCTCGTTAATCAAAGATGGTTATGTTTCCTAACCATGAACAATGAGTTGTTATTTGATTAACGGGATCACATCATTAAGAGAATGATCTGATTGACATGACCCATTCCATTAGCTTAGCACCCGATCATTTAGTATGTTGCTATTGCTTTCTTCATGACTTATACATGTTCCTATAACTATGAGATTATGCAACTCCCATTTACCGGAGGAACACTTTGGGTACTACCAAACGTCACAACGTAACTGGGTGATTATAAAGGAGTACTACAGGTGTCTCCAAAGGTACATGTTGGGTTGGCGTATTTCGAGATTAGGTTTTGTCACTCCGATTGTCGGAGAGGTATCTCTGGGCCCTCTCGGTAATACACATCACTTAAGCCTTGCAAGCATTGCAACTAAATGAGTTAGTTGCGGGATGATGTATTACAGAACGAGTAAAGAGACTTGTCGGTAACGAGATTGAACTAGGTATTGGAATACCGACGAACGAATCTCGGGCAAGTAACATACCGATGACAAAGGGAACAACGTATGTTGTTATGCGGTCTGACCGATAAAGATCTTCGTAGAATATGTAGGAGCCAATATGGGCATCCAGGTCCCGCTATTGGTTATTGACCGGAGACGTGTATCGGTCATGTCTACATTTTTCTCGAACCCGTAGGGTCCGCACGCTTAAGGTTACGATGACAATTATATTATGAGTTTATGCATTTTGATGTACCGAAGGTTGTTCGGAGTCCCAGATGTGATCACGGACATGACGAGGAGTCTCGAAATGGTCGAGACATAAAGATTGATATATTGGAAGCCTATGTTTGGACATCGGAAGTATTCCGGGTGAAATCGGGATTTTACTGGAGTACCGGGAGGTTACCGGAACCCCCCGGGAGACATATGGGCCTTAATGGGCTTTAGTGGAAAGGAGAAAGGGGCAGACCAAGGTGGCCGCATGCCTCCCCCCTCCCCTAGTCCTATTAGGACTAGGATAGGTGGCCGGCCCCCCTCTCCCTCTTTCCCCCTCGGGGAATCCTAGTCCAACTAGGATTGGGGGGGGGGGGGTCCTACTCCCGGGAGGAGTAGGACTCCTCCTGCGCCCACCTCCTGGCCGGCGGCCCCTCCCCCTTGGCTCCTTTATATACTGAGGCAGAGGCACCCCAGAAACACACAAGTTGATCCACGTGATCTATTCCTTAGCCGTGTGCGGTGCCCCCAGCCACCATATTCCTCGATAATACTGTAGCAGAGTTTAGGCGAAGCCCTGCTACTGTAGTGCATCAAGATCGTCACCACGCCGTCGTGCTGACAGAACTCTTCCCCGACACTTTGCTGGATCGGAGTCCGGGGATCGTCATCGAGCTGAACGTGTGCTCGAACTCGGAGGTGCCATAGTTTCGGTGCTTGATCGGTTGGATCGTGAAGACGTACGACTACTTCCTCTACGTTGTGTCAGCGCTTCCGCAGTCGGTCTGCGTGGGTACGTAGACAGCACTCTCCCCTCTCGTTGCTATGCATCACATGATCTTGCATGTGCGTAGGAAATTTTTTGAAATTACTACGAAACCCAATAGTTATATGCACGAGTAGAACACAAAGGAGTTGTGGGCGTCGGTATATACATATTGCTTGCCGTCACTAGTTGATTCTTGATTCAGCGGCATTGTTGGATGAAGCGGCCTAGACCGACATTACGCGTACGCTTACGCGAGACTGGTTCTACCGACGTGCTTCGCACACAGGTGGCTGGTGGGTGTGCGTTTATCCAACTTTAGTTGAATCGGATTCAATGAATAGGGTTCTTTCTGAAGATCAAAAAGCAATCCGCGTTGTGGTTTTTGATGCGTAGGTAAGAACGGTTCTTGCTCAGCCCGTAGCAGCCATGTAAAACTTGCAACAACAAAGTAGAGGGCATCTAACTTGTTTTTATAAGGGGCATGTTGTGATGTGATATGGTCAAGACGTGATGAGATATAAATTGTTGTATGAGATGATCATGTTTTGTTAAAGTTATCAGCAACTAGCAGGAGCCTTATGGTTGTCTCTTTATTGCATAAGATGCAAGCGCCATAAGATTGCTTTACTTTATCACTATATGATAGAAATAGTTGCAAAACAATAGTTGGTGAGACGACCATGTGACAACACATTGATAGAGATCAAGATGATGGAGATCATGGTGTCATGCCGGTGACGATAGAGATCATGACGGTGTTTTGGAGATGGAGATCAAAAGCACAAGATGATGATGGCCATATCATGTCACATATTTTGATTGCATGTGATGTTTATCCTTTATATAATCTTATTTTGCTTAGTTTCGGGTAGCATTTAAGATGATCTCACTAAATTTTCAAGGTATAAGTGGTCTCCCCTGAGTATGCACCGTTGCGATCAGTTCTTCGTGCTAGAACAACCACGTGATGATCGGGTGTGATAAGCTCTACGTTCACATACAACGGGTTGCAAGCCAGTTTTGCACACACGATACTCGGGTTAAACTTGATGAGCCTAGCATATGCAGATATGGCCTCGGAACACTGGAGACCGAAAGGTCGAGTGTGAATCATATAGTAGATATGATCAACATAGTGATGTTCACCATTGAAAACGACTCCATCTCACGTGATGATCGGACATGGTTTAGTTGATTTGGATCACGTGATCATTTAGATGACTAGAGGGATGTCTATTTAAGTGGGAGTTCTTAAGTAATATGATTAATTGAACTTTAATTTATCATGAACTTAGTCCTGATAGTATTTGCATAACTATGTTGTAGATCAATAGCTAGCGATGTAGATCCCCGTTTATTTTTGATATGTTCCTAGAGAAAAACTATGTTGAAAGGTGATAGTAGCAATGATGCGGACTAGGTCCGTGATCTGAGGATTATCCTCATTGCTGCACAGAAGAATTATGTCCTTGATGCACCGCTAGGTGACGGACCTATTGCAGGAGCAGATATAGACGTTATGAACGTTTGGTAAAGCTCGGTATGATGACTACTTGATAGTTTAGTGCACCATGCTTTACAGCTTAGAACCAGGACTTCAAAACCGTTTTGAACGCCACAGAGCATATAAGATGTTCTAAGAGTTGAAATTGGTATTTCATACTCATGCCCGTGTCGAGAGGTAGAAGACCTCTGACAGTACTTTTCCTACAAGATGGAGGAGAATAGCTCAACTAGTGAGCATGTGCTCAGATTGTCTGGGTACTACAATTGCTTGAATCAAGTGGGAGCTAATCTTCCGGATAAGATAGTAATTGACAAAGTTCTCTATTCACTATCACCAAGTTACTAGAACTTAGTGATGAACTATAATATGCAAGGGATAACGAAAGTAATTCCCAAGCTCTTCGCGATGCTGAAATCGGCGAAGGTAGAAATCAAGAAATAGCATCAGGTGTTGATGGTTAACAAGACCACCAGTTTCAAGAAAAAGGGCAAAGGGAAAGAAAGAGGAACTTCAAAGAAGAATAGCAAGCAAGTTGCTGCTCCCATGAAGAAGCTCAAAGCTAGACCCAAGCCCGGAACTGAGTGCTTCTACTGCAAAGGAAATGGTCACTGGAAGTCGAACTGCCCTAGATACTTGGCGGATAAAGGATGGCAAAGTGAACAAAAGTATATATTTGATATACATGCTATTGATGTGTACTTTACTAGTGTTTATAGCAAACCCCTCGGTATTTGATACTAGTTCAGTTGCTAAGAGTAGTAACTCGAAACGGGAGTTGCAAAATAAACAAAGACTAGTTGAGGACGAGGTGACGATGTGTGTTGGAAATGATTCCAAGATTGATAAGATCACCATCGCACACTCGCTTTACCTTCGGGATTAGTGTTGAACCTAAAATAAATGTTATTTGGTGTTTGCGTTGAGCATAATATGATTGTATCATGTTTATTGCAATACGATTATTCATTTAAGTCAAAGAATAATTGTTATTCTGTTTACATGAATAAAACCTTCTGTGGTCATACACCCAAGGTGAATGGTTTATTGAATCTCGATCGTAGTGATACACATATTCATAATATTGAAGCCAAAACATGCAAAGTTAATAATGATAGTGCAACCTATTTGTGGCACTGCCATTTAGGTCATATTGGTGTAAAGTGCATGAATGTGACGCCCCCGATTTGACCGTACACTAATCATACACGCAAACGTGTACGATCAAGATCAGGGACTCATGGGAAGATATCACAACACAACTCTACAAATAAAATAAGTCATACAAGCATCATATTACAAGCCAGGGGCCTTGAGGGCTCGAATACAAGAGCTCGATCATAGACGAGTCAGCGGAAGCAACAATATCTGAGTACAGACATAAGTTAAACAAGTTTGCCTTAAGAAGGCTAGCACAAACTGGGATATAGATCGAAAGAGGCGCAGGCCTCCTGCCTGGGATCCTCCTAAACTACTCCTGGTCGCCGTCAGCGGGCTGCACGTAGTAGTAGGCACCTCTCGAGTAGTAGTAGTCGTCATCAACGATGGCGTCTGGCTCCCGGACTCCAACGTATGTTTGCAGCAATCGGATATAGGAAAGGGGAAAAGGGGAAGAAAAGCAACCATGAGTACTCATCCAAAGTACTCGCAAGCAAGGAGCTACACTACATATGTATGCATTGGTATCAAATGGAATAAGGGTATCATATGTGGACTGAACTGCAGAAAGCCGGAATAAGAGGGAGATAGCTAGTCCTATCGAAGTCTACGCTTCTGGCCACCTCCATCTTGCAGCATGTAGAAGAGAGTAGATGGTAAGTTCACCAAGTAGCATCGTGTAGCATAATCCTAACCGATGATCCTCCCCTCGTCGCCCTATGAGAGAGCGATCACCGGTTGTATCTGGCACTTGGAAGGGTGTGTTTTATTAAGTATCCGGTTCTAGTTTTCATAAGGTCAAGGTACAACTCCAAGCCATCATGTTACCGAAGATCACGGCTATTCGAATAGATTAACTTCCCTGCAGGGGTGCACCACATAACCCAACACGCTCGATCCCATTTGGCCGGACACACTTTCCTGGGTCATGCCCGGCCTCGGAAGATCAACACGTCGCAGCCCTACCTAGGCACAACAGAGAGGTCAGCAAGCCGGTCTAAATCCTATGGCGTAGGAGTCTGGGCCCATCGCCCATTGCACACCTGCACGTTGCGTACGCGGCCGGTGAGCAGACCTAGAAACCTCCATTACAAAGGAAATTGCGTTACGCGGTCCAACCCAGTGCGTGCCGCTCAATCGCTGATGTCACGAAGGCTTCGGCTGATACCACGACGTCGAGTGCCCATAACTGTTCCCGCGTAGATGGTTAGTGCATATAGGCCAGTAGCCAGACTCAGATCAAATACCAAGATCTCGTTAAGCGTGTTATTTCGAAATAACCACGGACGCCGACCAGGGCCAGGCCCACCTCTCCTAGGTGGTCTCAACCTGCCCTGTCGCTCCGCCACAAAGTAACCGTCGGGGGCCTTCGGGAACTCAGGCCCACCTCTATCGGGATGGAGCCTGGTTGCTCTGGCAAGAGAGAGGGGTCATCAACACCGTAGTCGTACTGGGTAGCAGCGGCGTCGGTCTCGGTGTCTAGCGAGAGAAGAGGGGGGAGAAACAATAAATACAATGCAAACAAATGCATGACGATGCATGACATGACAAAGCGTAAAGCTAGGTGTGCCCTAACGCAGTATGAGGTGGTACCGGTGAAGGGGGGAAACATCCGGGAAAATATCCCCGGTGTTTCACGTTTTCGGACAGATGAACCAGAGGGGGAAAGTTGCGTGTTTGCTATGCTAGGGATGCGTGGCGGACGAACGGGTTGCGTATCCGGATTCGCCTCGTCGTTCTGAGCAACTTTCATGTACAAAGTTTTTTCATCCGAGCTACGAATTATTTTATATTAATTTTAAAAGATTTAAATCATTTTTATGATTTATTTAATTATTTAAAACAACATTATCCATAACAGTGTTTGCTGACGTCATCATGACGTCAGCATGACGTCAACAGTGTTGACTGGGTCAAACTGAAGTGTGGGTCCCTCACGTCATAGACTGTTCAGTTAGCAGTTTAATTAAATTGAGTTAATTAGGTTAATAATCTAATTAGTTTAATTAAACATGATTAATTTAGTTAATTAATTAATTACTTCATTAATTAACATTTTCATTTATTTATTTTTAATTAATTTTTTTAAAACGTTCAGGGGCGTGGGCCCCGTTGTCATAGGCACAGGGGCCAAACGGGCGCGGGCGATACGGGCACAGGGACGCCCGTTAACGGGCGGAGGCCACGACCCAGCGCAACAGGGCGCCGGCGGACACAGCGCTGGTCAGGGGAGACCCAGGCCACAGCGGCCGGAGCGGAACGGCAAGTGCAATGGCGGCCTCGGCACGCAGTGCATGGCCACGGGGAGCAGGGGGTAGGGTGGAGCTGGCCGCGGCGCGGTGGAGGCGAAGGGCGCCGGCGGGGGGGTGCGAGCCGTGGTGGGGAAACTCGGCGGCGCCGACGAGCAGCGGCAACGGGCGCAGCCGAGCAGCGCGGCCGGCGAACGGGGAGAGCAAAGAGGGTCGCGGGGCTATGCGGCGACGACGAAGCGGGGCGACCAAGGTGCGGCTCGAGGCAGGGCGCGACGCGGGAAGGGGTTGCCGGCGACTGCGTTTGGCGAGGCGCGCGGCCGTGGGCGCAAAGGTGTGCGCGCGGGCGAGCGCGGGGACGCGGGGCAGCCGGAGCAAAGCTGCATGCGAGCAGGAGGTGGTCGTGCGGGGCGGCGGGCAAGCAGTGGGGTGCGCGGCGTCGGGACGGTGTGCGCGGCGACACGGGAAGGAGGAGAAAGAAGGGGGGCTTTGGGAGGCGCTCACATCGGGGCCGCAGGGTACAAGGCAATGGGGTGCGAGGTGGGGGGATGGGGACGGCGTGTGTTGAGGGAAGCAGGCCGGCGGGGAAGCACTCCGGGTGGCGGCGGCCAATGGCGATAGGCGGCGCGGTCGTCGGGTGGTCTTCAGACGGCGCCGGCAAGAGCCTTCGGCACCGAGCGAAGGGCGAGCCCCCCCGGTCTCGATCCAGATCGAGGGGGGAAAGAGAGCGAGGAGTGGGGGGTCGTGCGGGAGGAGTGGGGGGGAGATCATGCAAGGCGACGGGAGGGGCGCCGTCCAGATCCAGGGGGCGATGGGGAGTGGGAGGGGATCGGGGAGGGGAGAGGCTAGGGTTTCCTTCGGTGGGGGGTTTTGGAGGGTTTAGGTGGGCCGGTCCGATTAGATGGCCAGCTGGGATAAGGCCCAGCGCTGGGGGGGGGGCTTTTTGTTTTGCTTTGTTTTATCTCTTTTCCTTTTATTTATTCTTTCTTGCTTTATTTTAGTTGCATTCTATTTTAGTAAAATATACACTTAGTATCTAAATTAGTATTACAACTTAGTCCATAGTCACAAAAAGTCTAGACCCCAAATAACTTAGTTTGACATTTTATTAATTATAAAAGGTATTTAAATAATCATTTTTTCTACTGTTTTATTCATCTCATAGTATTTAAACATTTTTATAAATGTGTGGTTTTTCCATCATAATTATCTATGCAATATTTGGTTCACTCTGAACATTTTAGTTTTAATATTTGAAAACTTTTATTGTTTGCCTATTTTTTTGAATTTGAATTTGAATCGGTTTCGAACTAACTCGAGATTAGCAACTATAAATGAGGTGACGTGGCATCATTAGCAGAGGATCACTGTAGCTTAATTACCCGGGCGTCACAATTCTCCTCCACTATAAGAAATCTCGTCCCGAGATTTAAGAGGGGAGTAAGGGAAAGATGTGGCTACGAAATTCTATCGAGTCTTCTCGGTCTTGGTTGCTCTTCTCGGAGAGGTCGATCCATTACATCGATGCCTTCATTCCTCTGCTTCAGGTCATCATGAGGGAGTCATCATCCTTTTCTTCGGGAACTCCAACGTACTTATGAATAGGTAAGGGGCAGCTTGGCTACGACAGCATGCTTACGAGGGAAACAATCTGGGGTTAACCATGAATGAGCATAAGATTATCTCTCGAGTTGAACATATAAAATACATCGAGAGTACGATATGAAGGTACAATGAAAGGGTCCAAGCGGATAGATAGCTGCTGAAAGTCTAAACCAGAGTGAGAAAGGGGTTCAGAGCGACGAGAGTAAGCATTGCGTCTGATACCAGAATAGAGCAGTAGGAAGGTGGCTCGCGAATTACCTACGAAGCCAAGCATAAGGGATAACTTTGAAGCAGGGATGTACAGGAGAGTCAGGTTTCGATCCTGTGGAACTATGGGTTATGGACCCACCATGTGGCTTAAAAGTAGGAAGGGCGGTGACGTCTTGCACGATCATGTAAGCAAGGCATGTCAGAGGATAGCCTGTTAGTTATGTCGGCAACAACTTCGGTACCAAGGGCGAGGGACGAAGAGAACCATTTTCCTGCTCGTTGAACGAGGAGGACCATTAGGCAAAGTTCTCGTCCATCGGTGGATACCGGAATGTCATCAACAATAGTAACAGGTTCTTACTGACAGAGTTGTACACCGAGGTGCGTACAAAAGCAGTGACTTATTACTGCTTAGATCGTATAAACCTCAAGAAGGTTAAACAAAACAATGGAAAGGAAAATGTGATTATACACATATTTCAGGGGTATATCCTTCCCAAGGACAAACAGAGCATGATATCCACGACAACATATATGTAGAAAACCCTTTAGGAAAGGGGGAAGAAATTTCATGACATTACCCATACAATAGTGTTTGGATAATTGAGCAAGAAACATTTGGCATTGGGATTCAATGTTCTTGTTGAAAATCGGTGTACCACAGACAAGCTTCGAGACAGTATTGACATGGTCTTGAAGAAAAGGTCAGACTTTGGATACACAAAGGATCCATCAGGATAAACTTATTAAACAAGGCATTCAATTTCCTCATGGAAAAATGGTTAACCTTGTTAAAAAGGAAACTATAACACTAGGCCCTTCGGTCAAGTGTGCTAGGAATGACATCAACTTACCGGGTCATAAAAGACCAATGTTATAACTCTTGGAAATATATTCCAACCATCATATCTGACCGAGATTCAAATCTGATGGGTGTCAGGATAACTCAGACTCAGGATACCTGAGAAGAAAGGTGCAACACAAATTGTCGAGATGACATTGTAAGATTCTCAGGAATTGAACTATGGGAGCGAGTTCCGACACAAGAGTTCATCAGTAAACCAAGGAGATGATGATGAGGTGGCTGATAGGCTCAGCAACAAATCATCGAGATTTCCAAAGGATTGATTTCCACAATTGTGTGAACAAGGAAATATCATTTGTCGGATCAAATGATATAATGATGTATGCTCGAGGGAAACATACACAACTGAACAATGATAGAAGGGTGCACCCAGGAATCTAGACTAGGTAGGACGATCAATGTTCGAATGATGATTCAATAAGCAATAGACTTAGAATGAAACTGTAGACCAATAACCTCAAAGCAATAGGGTTGCTAGAAGTTTAGAATTTACACATCACAGACCATTTGTCGGTATTCCGGTTAGAAACAACACGGAGACCAAGAAAGAATGGTGATGGTGAGAAGCATCAATATACCAAGAATTCTTAAGAGGTGGAGCAATCCTCACAACATCCTTGTCATAAAGGACATTAATACTTCAAGGTGGAACATCATACAAGCTGGACAGCAAGTTGCAATTATAACATGAACACGTTTATGTTGTGGGAAGGCAAGAATGTTGTCGATGATAACACAATCATCGAGGGGAAAGGATGGTAATTCTCATCATGAATTTGATTGATATCCTAGAAGAGCTCAGGATGTTGCTGATGACCACGACACATTTATCGAGAGATTTCATGAAGATGTAATCGGTCGGCGATGACATCAAGTCAAATGATGAGGCAGCGAAAGTCAAATAATACTTGAAGAACTCATAAGAAGTTATGCAGTTCCGTGATAATCTCGAGATACCAGAGGGGGTAATACTCGATGACAGATCAAAGTAGAGGTTGGACTGGGGTATTGCTCTACAGAAGACAAGCGCTTAAACTTGCACGTGAAATGGTATTTAAAGGAGAACATGGTCGGAACCACGATTGCAAAAGGCCAGATCCCGGATATAAGATGAACTTATACCAAAGGAATCATCTAATTTAAGAGAAGCTTTAACGATAAGATCTACATCGTGTCCATGGGCATGAACACAAAGTTCAAGATCGACTCCCACTTCTCCAATGCATAACCTTTCATTCACTTCTCACTTTCGAAGAAGTTGTAGTGTTGAAATTTCATCCGGCAAAATACCAGAAGTGTATGACTCGTGAAAACTTTCGAGTTCACACGGTTTTAGAGAAGCTTGTATAGGTTCAACCCATCGGGGTTTCTTAGAAACATATACCACAAGTTTCAAGAGTAAATATCACGACCTCGAAAGTAGAGCATGGTTAGCAAAACAGAGGATACAATTTACCAAAGGTATCATATACCCATGGAAAGGCTCACAAGGTTATTGAATAGGAAGGACACTGCCGGATAATAATCCAACAAGGGGTCCTATGGTCTACAATGGAGCTGATGCGAGTATCGGTACTCTATCTGAGGAAGATGGAATGAAAGGGCATCAGATTATATAAACAACTGACTATTTCAAATCTCAAATACAAAGGAATTATCATTTCCAAATCAAGGGATCAAAAGCCAACGCTCACATTAAGAATGGATCAGTCGAATAGACTTAGGGGTACAATCGATGACAATTTGATTCGTCGATAACCAGCTCATGTTTAAAATGACGTGTGAGCCGGAAGGATGAATCATTGGATCTGATTGAGGATGGCGAGCATTCACAACATTTTGAATCAACGGACTCAAAATGATAATGACAAGGGATGCCAATAAAATTATAGACTTATGGGACTAACCATAATGCAAGCAAGTAAGAACTTCAAGAGTATTAGGCTACTCAGGATTTTCGGAAGTTCAAATAGTAATTTGAAGACTTTTGTGAAATACATGATCCAACTGGGGATGAGCAAATATCCAGCGAGTGCTAGAAATTACCCATAGTGGTACTCATGTGGCAAAGAAATGCAAGGCAGTAGGCACAAAGTATTCTCGGAACAATAGAGAGAATTTTGGGGCATCTTGTAATAACAAGATCAATGAGGAATGATTATATGAATGGAACGTGTACGTGGTTATCCATAGAGGTTTATCGATAGAAGGGAATTGCAAAAGCAATAGCCACAAGGTCTCGACAGAATATCGGAGAGTATCTTCGAAATCTTCTAGTGCAGCCGGCGATCATCTGGACTGAAGGGTGTTCTCCGGGAGAAATTATTTTCGAGAACCTAAGTTAGATTTTTAGTAAATTCATTAAACCCGAATAGGAGAGAGTTCAGAGTCCCAGAGCATATACGAGGAATAAAAGATCCTAATACCACCCAATGGCGACATGGGCCCATAGGCCACACAGCCATGTTAGTAAAGGTTTTGCAATGACTAGACTCAACTTCGGCCCAGGAGTTGGAAAGGGGATTCCTACAGGCAATCGGCTCTGATACCAACTTGTGAGGCCCCCGATTTGACCGTACACTAATCATACACGCAAACGTGTACGATCAAGATCAGGGACTCACGGGAAGATATCACAACACAACTCTACAAATAAAATAAGTCATACAAGCATCATATTACAAGCCAGGGGCCTCGAGGGCTCGAATACAAGAGCTCAATCATAGACGAGTCAGCGGAAGCAACAATATCTGAGTACAGACATAAGTTAAACAAGTTTGCCTTAAGAAGGCTAGCACAAACTGGGATACAGATCGAAAGAGGCGCAGGCCTCCTGCCTGGGATCCTCCTAAACTACTCCTGGTCGCCGTCAGCGGGTTGCACGTAGTAGTAGGCACCTCTCGAGTAGTAGTAGTCGTCATCAACGATGGCGTCTGGCTCCCGGACTCCAACGTATGTTTGCAGCAATCGGATATAGGAAAGGGGAAAAGGGGAAGAAAAGCAACCATGAGTACTCATCCAAAGTACTCGCAAGCAAGGAGCTACACTACATATGTATGCATTGGTATCAAATGGAATAAGGGTATCATATGTGGACTGAACTGCAGAAAGCCGGAATAAGAGGGAGATAGCTAGTCCTATCGAAGTCTACGCTTCTGGCCACCTCCATCTTGCAGCAGCATGTAGAAGAGAGTAGATGGTAAGTTCACCAAGTAGCATCGTGTAGCATAATCCTAACCGATGATCCTCCCCTCGTCGCCCTGTGAGAGAGCGATCACCGGTTGTATCTGGCACTTGGAAGGGTGTGTTTTATTAAGTATCCGGTTCTAGTTGTCATAAGGTCAAGGTACAACTCCAAGTCATCCTGTTATCGAAGATCACGGCTATTCGAATAGATTAACTTCCTTGCAGGGGTGCACCACATTTCCCAACACGCTCGATCCCATTTGGCCGGACACACTTTCCTGGGTCATGCCCGGCCTCGGAAGATCAACACGTCGCAGCCCTACCTAGGCACAACAGAGAGGTCAGCAAGCCGGTTAAATCCTATGGCGCAGGAGTCTGGGCCCATCGCCCATTGCACACCTGCACGTTGCGTACGCGCCGGTGAGCAGACCTAGAAACCTCCATTACAAAGGAAATTGCGTTACGCGGTCCAACCCAGTGCGTGCCGCTCAATCGCTGATGTCACGAAGGCTTCGGCTGATACCACGAGACGTCGAGTGCCCATAACTGTCCCCGCGTAGATGGTTAGTGCGTATAGGCCAGTAGCCAGACTCAGATCAAATACCAAGATCTCGTTAAGCGTGTTATTGAAATAACCACGGACGCCGACCAGGGCCAGGCCCACCTCTCTCCTAGGTGGTCTCAACCTGCCCTGTCGCTCCGCCACAAAGTAACCGGGGGCCTTCGGGAACTCAGGCCCACCTCTACCGGGATGGAGCCCCACCTGCCCCTTCAGCCCCCAACATCGGAATCACTCGCGGGTACTCCTACGAGCCGACCCGACTTTAATCACCACCGGTATAGCATGTATTTAAGTATAAGTAAATACCCGTGATCACCTCCCGAGTGATCACGGCCCGATAGTATAGCATGGCAGACGGACAAGAATGTAGGGGCACTGATGATAAACTAGCATCCTATACTAAGCATTAGGATTGCAGGTAAAGGTAACAACAACAGTAGCAAGGACAGGCTATGCATCAGGATAGGATTAACAGAAAGCAGTAACATGCTACACTACTCTAATGCAAGCGGTATAGAGGAGAGTAGGTGATATCTAGTGATCAAGGGGGGGCTTGCCTGGTTGCTCTGGCAAGAGAGAGGGGTCATCAACACCGTAGTCGTACTGGGTAGCAGCGGGGTCGGTCTCGGTGTCTAGCGAGAGAAGAGGGGGGAGAAACAATAAATAGAATGCAAACAAATGCATGAAGATGCATGACATGACAAAGCGTAAAGCTAGGTGTGCCCTAACGCAGTATGAGGTGGTACCGGTGAAGGGGGGAAACATCCGGGAAAATATCCCCGGTGTTTCGCGTTTTCGGAGAGATGAACCGGAGGGGGAAAGTTGCGTGTTTGCTATGCTAGGGATGCGTGGCGGACGAATGGGTTGCGTATCCGGATTCGTCTCGTCGTTCTGAGCAACTTTCATGTACAAAGTTTTTTCATCCGAGCTACAAATTATTTTATATTAATTTTAAAAGATTTAAATCATTTTTATGATTTATTTAATTATTTAAAACAACATTATCCAGAACAGTGTTTGCTCACGTCATAATAACGTCAGCATGACGTTAGCAGTGTTGACTGGGTCAAACTGAAGTGTGGGTCCCTCACGTCATAGACTGTTCAGTTAGTAGTTTAATTTAATAGAGTTAATTAGGTTAATAATCTAATTAGTTTAATTAAACACGATTAATTTAGTTAATTAATTAATTACTTAATTAATTAATTTAGTTAATTAATTACTTAATTAATTAATTAACCTTTTCATTTATTTATTTTTAATTTTATTTATTTTTAATTAATTTTTTTAAACGTTCAGGGGCGTGGGCCCCGTTTGTCATAGGCACAGGGGCCAAACGGGCGCGGGCGATTCGGGCGCAGGGACGCCCGTTAACGGGCGGAGGCCACGACCCAGCGCAGCAGGGCGCCGGCGGCCACGGCGCTGGTCAGGGGAGACCCAGTCCACAGCGGCCGGAGCGGAACGGCAAGTGCGACGGCGGCCTCGGCACGCAGTGCGTGGCCACGGGGAGCAGGGGGTAGGGTGGAGCTGGCCGCGGCGCGGTGGAGGCGAAGGGCGCCGGCGGGGGGGTGCGAGCCGTGGTGGGGAAACTCGGCGGCGCCGACGAGCAGCGGCAACGGGCATGATACGTCTCCAACGTATCTATAATTTTTGATTGCTCCATGCTATATTATCTACTGTTTTAGGCAATATTAGGCTTTATTTTCCACTTTTATATTATTTTTGGGACTAACCTATTAACCGGAGGCCCAGCCCAGATTTGCTGTTTTATGCCTATTTCAGTGTTTCGAGGAAAACGAATATCAGACGGAGTCAAAACGGAACGAAATCAACTGGAGAAGTTATTTTTGGAAGGAAACCCACCTGATGGACTTGGACCCCACGTCAGAAGATACGGGAGGTGCTCACGAGGGTGGGGGCGCGCCCTCCCCCCTGGGCGCGCTCCCCTTCCTCGTGGGGCCCTCGTAGCTCCACCGACGTACTCCTTTCACCCATATATACGGTCGTACCCTAAAACTTCCAGAACAGAAGATAGATCGGGAGTTCCGCCGCCGCAAGCCTCCAGAACCACCAAAAACCAATCGGTACCCCTTTCCGGTACCGTGCCGGAGGGGGGATCCATCACCGGTGGCCATCTTCATCATCCCGGCGCTCTCCATGACGAGGAGGGAGTAGTTTTCCCTCGGGGCTGAGGGTATGTACCAGTAGCTATGTGTTTGATCTCTCTCTCGTGTTCTCTCTCGTGTTCCTCTATGGCACGATCTTGATGTATCCCGAGCTTTGCTATTGTAGTTGGATCTTATGTTTCTTCTCCCCCTCTACTCTCTTGTGATGAATTGAGTTTCCCCTTTGAAGTTATCTTATCGGATTGAGTCTTTTATGAACACTTGATGTATGTCTTGCCGTGCTTATCTGTGGTGACAATGGGATATCACGTGCCACTTGATGTATGTTTTGGTGACCAACTTGCGGGTTCCGCCCATGAACCTATGCATAGGGGTTGGCACACGTTCTTGATTCTTCGGTAGAAACTTTGGGGCACTATTTGAAGTACTTTTATGTTGGTTGGATAAATCTGAGATTGTGTGATGCATATCGTATAATCATGCCCACGGATACTTGAGGTGACAATGGAGTATCTAGGTGACATTAGGGTTTTGGTTGATTTTGTATCTTAAGGTGTTATTCTAGTAAAAACTCCAGGGTTGTTTGTGACACTTATAGGAATAGCCCAACGGATTGATTTGAAAGAATAACTTTGAGGTGGTTTCGTACCCTACCATAATCTCTACATTTGTTCTCCGCTATTAGTGGCTTCGGAGTGACTCTTTGTTGCATCTTGAGGGCTTGTTATATGATCTATCTATGTTATTATTGTTGAGAGAACTTGCACTAGTGAAAGTATGAACCCTAGGCCTTGTTTCCTATCATTGCAATACCGTTTACGCTCACCTTTACCACTCACTACCTTGCTGTTTTTATATTTTCAGTTTACAAAAACCTATATCTACTATCTATTTTGCACTTGTATCACCATCTCTTCGCGAACTAGTGCACCTATACAATTTACCATTGTATTGGGTGTGTTGGGGACACAAGAGACTCTTTGTTATTTGGTTGCAGGGTTGCTTGAGAGAGACCATCTTCATCCTACGCCTCCTACGGATTGATAAACCTTAGGTCATCCACTTGAGGGAAATTTGCTACTGTCCTACACACTTGTGCACTTGCAGGCCCAACAACGTCTACAAGAAGAAGGTTGCGTAGTAGACATCAAGCTCTTTTCTGGCGCCGTTGCCGGGGAGGTTAGCGCTTGAAGGTATATCTTTAGACCTTGCAATCGAGTCTTTTAGTTTCTTGTTTTATCACTAGTTTAGTCTATAAAAGAAAATTAAAAAAATGGAATTAAGTTTGTCTCATACGCTTCACCTTTTTAATATCTTTCGTGAGTATGACGGAAAGGATAATTGTGCCCAAGTGCTAGAAGAAGAAATCTATAAAATGTTTGGCACTAAATCTTTGAATGATGAGCATGATTGCAATGTTGTTAGTACGAATTCTTTGAATATCTATGATACTAATGATGATTGCACTAGTTATGATGAAAATGTCTCCTATAAACATGTCATTTTTTGTGGAGTGCATTGGGTTTGCAAGTACACACCAAATAGGGAAGATAGATATTGCAAGAGGCATAAGTACTTAGAAACTAATTTGTTGCAAGAAGAGCTAGATGAATGTGCTGAAAATTTATCTTTTCTTAGCCCTACTTGTGAACTTTGCAATGAACGTGATCATTTTAGTACCCAATGCAAATTGTTTCATGAGCGTATCATGTCCAAAAATTGTGATGACTTGATTTCCCTTACACATCATAATGAACTTAGTTTGCTCTTGGGTTATGAAGAAATTAAACGTAGAACTAAGGATATTCCAAAATTTGCCCTTGATAAAGTTCTTCATTTTGATCTAGAGGAAATTTATATGTAATGCGCGGTGAATTGCATTGAAAATCCTTATATTGCCAATTACATAAAGAAAAGAAAACAAATAGAAGATGAAGAGAATGCTAACGAAAGGGAAGAGACTTCCCAATATTCTCCTATTATTTCTTATGATGAATCAGGTAACGAAGAGGATCCCTCTATTCAACCAATCTCATTAATAAGGAGCTCCAAAAAGAGGATTGAACCCACACATGATGTGGTGAAGAAGAAGAAAAGAAAAAGGAAGAGAGGTAAAAAGATATCTCCCCCAAATAGTGCTGCTCCTATTAATATTGTGCCTCATGAAACTATAATTGTGGAAGATAATGATATTTCTTATGATCTTTAAAATCTTTTTGGCACTTGCTTGGAAGAATACGATAATTGCTATACTATTGGTGCTATCCATACTATTAATTATGAGAATGATTATGCTTATGATATGAAAAGGCCCAAGCTTGGGGATGCTATGTTTGATGAAGATGATGTTTTTTAGAATATATTTGCTGAAATTAATGTTTATCCCAAGATTGGGGAAGCTATGATTAATGAAGATGATATTTTTAGTCTCCCGAGTTTTGATATGCAAGTTTATAATGATGATAGCATGCCTCCAACTTATGATGATTATTATGATGATACTTATGCTATAAAAAGTAGTGATTATATTTATAAAACTTGTCATGATTATGAATACCCCTTCTCTGAACATTACTCTTTTAATGTGGAAACAATTTATAGTATTCAAGTCTCTTATGATACTCCCACTATTCCGACTGAGAAGAAATTTGCTGATGTGGAGAGTAGTAAATTTTATATGCTTGTAGAACATGAAAAGAATGCTTTAGGTGCTGGTTATATTGCTGAATTAATTCATGATGCTACTGGAAATTATTATGAGGGAGGAACATATGCTTGTCGGAATTGCAATAATATCAAGTTTCCTCTCTATGTGCTTAAAGTTTTGAAGTTATGCTTGTTTACCTTCCTATGCAAGTTGATTCTTGTTCCCATAAGTTGTTTGCTCACAAAATCCCTATGCATATTAAGTATGTTAGACTTAAATGTGCTAGTCATATTCTTCATGATGCTCTCTTTATGTTACAATTCTTATCTTTTATGTGAGCATCATTGAAATCATCATGCCTAGCTAGGGGCGTTAAACGATAGCGCTTGTTGGGAGGCAACCCAATTTTATTTTTTTTCCTTGACTTTTGTTCCTGTTTAGTAATAAATAATCCATCTAGATTCTGTTTAGATGTGGTTTTATCTTTTAATTAGTGTTTGTGCCAAGTTAAACCTATTAGATCTTCTTGGAAGATAGTTATTTGATCTTGCTGTAATTTCCAGAATCTTTGCGCTCAGTGCCCGAATTGTCAAAAATCACCAGAACGTGATAAAATAGTTATTACAATTGCTGCTGATCAATAAACAAATTGCCCAGGTCTTCTAATTTTGGTAGAATTTTTTGGGTTTCAGAAGTTTGCGTTAGTAACAGATTACTACAGACTGTTCTGTTTTTGACAGATTCTGTTTTGCGTGTGTTGTTTGCTTATTTTGATGAATCTATGGCTAGTAAAGTAGTTTATAAACCATAGAGAAGTTGGAATAGAGTAGGTTTAACACCAATATAAATAAAGAATTAGTTCATTACAGTACCTTGAAGTGGTGTTTTGTTTTCTTTCACTAACGGAGCTCATGAGTTTTCTGTTAAGTTTTGTGTTGTGAAGTTTTCAAGTTTTGGGTAAAGATTCGATGGACTATGGAATAAGGAGTGGCAAGAGCCTAAGCTTGGGGATGCCCAAGGCACCCCAAGGTAATATTCAAGGACAACCAAGAGCCTAAGCTTGGGGATGCCCCGGAAGGCATCCCCTCTTTCGTCTTCGTTCATCGGTAACTTTACTTGGAGCAATATTTTTATTCACCACATGATATGTGTTTTGCTTGGAGCATCATGTCATTTTATTTTGTTTTGCTTGCTATTTGGATACAATACCAAGATCTGAAATTATTAAATGGGAGAGTCTTCACATAGTTACATAATTAGTCGACTACTCATTGATCTTCACTTATATCTTTTGGAGTAGTTTGTTGTTTGCTCTAGTGCTTCACTTATACCTTTTAGAGCATGGTGGTAGTTTTATTTTTAAGAAATAGATGAACTCTCATGTTTCACATAGATTATTTTGAGAGTCATTAATAGCATGGTAATTCGCTTAATGTTAATATACTTGGTATTCAAGATATGTGGAACTTTCTTTTGAGTGCGTTGAATACTAAGATAAGTTTGATGCTTGATAATTGTTTTGAGATATGGAGGTGATAATATTAGAGTCACGCTAGTTGAGTAGTTGTGAATTTAAAGAATACTTGTGTTAAAGTTTGTGATTCCCGTAGCATGCGCGTATGTTGAACCGTTATGTGATGAACTCGGAGCATGATTTATCTATTGATTGTCTTCCTTATGAGTGGCGGTCGGGGACGAGCGATGGTATTTTCCAACCAATCTATCCCCCTAGGAGCATGCGCGTAATACTTTGCTTTGATAACTTGTAGATTTTTGCAATAAGTATATGAGTTCTTGATGACTAATGTTGAGTCCATGGATTATACGCATTTTTCCCATCCTTCCACTATTGCTAGCCTCTCTAATACCGCGCACCTTTCGCCGGTATCATACACCCACCATATACCTTCCTCAAAACAGCCACCATACCTACCTATTATGGCATTTCCATAGCCATTCCGAGATATATTGCCATGCAACTTTCCACTGTTCCGTTTATTATGACACGCTCCATCATTGTCATATTGCTAGCATGATCATATTTGTGGCAAAGCCACCGTTCATAATTCTTTCATACATGTCACTCATGAGTCATTGCATATCCCGGTACACCGCCGGAGGCATTCACATAGAGTCATATTTTGTTCTAAGTATCGAGTTGTAATTGTTGAGTTGTAAGAAAAATAAAAGTGTGATGATCATCATTATTAGAGCATTGTCCCAAGTGAGGAAAGGATGATGGAGACTATGATTCCCCCACAAGTCAGGATGAGACTCCGGACGAAAAAGAAAAAAAAAGAAAAAAAGAGGCCATAAAAAAGAGAGAAAAGGCCCAAACAAAAAAAATTAAAAAATTAAAAAATGAGAGAAAAAGAGAGAAGGGACAATGCTACTATCCTTTTACCACACTTGTGCTTCAAAGTAGCACCATGATCTTCATGATAGAGAGTCTCTCATTTTGTCACTTTCATATACTAGTGGGAATTTTTTATTATAGAACTTGGCTTGTATATTCCAATGATGGGCTTCCTCAAAATGCCCTAGGTTTTCTTGAGAAAGCGAGTTGGATGCACACCCACTTAGTTTCTTTCGTTGAGCTTTCACATACTTATAGCTCTAGTGCATCCGTTGCATGGCAATCCCTACTCACTCACATTGATATCTATTGATGGGCATCTTCATAGCCCGTTGATACGCCTAGTTGATGTGAGACTATCTTCCCTCTTTTTGTCTTCTCCACAACCACCATTCTATTCCACATATAGTGTTATATCCATGGTTCACGCTCATGTATTGCGTGAAGATTGAAAAAGTTTTGAAAATGTTAAAGTATGAAACAATTGCTTGGCTTGTCATCGGGGTTGTGCATGATTTAAATATTTTGTGTGGGGAAGATGGAGCATAGCCAGACTATATGATTTTGTAGGGATAACTTTCTTTGGCCATGTTATTTTGAGAAGACATGATTGCTTTGTTAGTATGCTTGAAGTATTATTATTTTTATGTCAATATGAACTTTTGTCTTGAATCTTTCGGATCTGAATATTCATATCACAAGTAAGAAGAATTGCAATGAAATTATGCCAACTAGCATTCCACATCAAAAATTATCTTTTTTATCATTTACCTACTCGAGGACGAGCAGGAATTAAGCTTGGGGATGCTTGATACGTCTCCAACATATCTATAATTTTTGATTGCTCCATGCTATATTATCTACTGTTTTAGGCAATATTGGGCTTTATTTTCCACTTTTATATTATTTTTGGGACTAACCTATTAACCGGAGGCCCAGCCCAGATTTGCTGTTTTATGCCTATTTCAGAGTTTCGAGGAAAACGAATATCAGACGGAGTCAAAACAGAGCGAAATCAACTTGAGAAGTTATTTTTGGAAGGAAACCCACCTGATGGACTTGGACCCCACGTTAGAAGATATGGGAGGTGCTCACGAGGGTGGGGGCGCGCCCTCCCCCCTAGGCGCGCCCCCCTGCCTCGTGGGGCCCCCGTAGCTCCACCGATGTACTCCTTTCACCCATATATACCGTCGTACCCTAAAACTTCTAGAACAGAAGATAGATCGGGAGTTCCGCCGCCGCAAGCCTCCAGAACCACCAAAAACCAATCAGGACCCCTTTTCGGTACCCTGCTGGAGGGGGGATCCATCACCGGTGGCCATCTTCATCATCCCGGCGCTCTCCATGACGAGGAGGGAGTAGTTTTCCCTCGGGGCTCAGGGTATGTACCAGTAGCTATGTGTTTGATCTCTCTCTCTCGTGTTCTCTCTCGTGTTCCTCTATGGCACGATCTTGATGTATCCCGAGCTTTGCTATTGTAGTTGGATCTTATGTTTCTTCTCCCCCTCTACTTCTCTTGTGATGAATTGAGTTTCCCCTTTGAAGTTATCTTATCGGATTGAGTCTTTTATGAACACTTGATGTATGTCTTGCCATGCTTATCTGTGGTGACAATGGGATATCACGTGCCACTTGATGTATGTTTTGGTGACCAACTTGCGGGTTCCGCCCATGAACCTATGCATAGGGGTTGGCACACGTTCTTGATTCTTCGGTAGAAACTTTGGGGCACTATTTGAAGTACTTTTATGTTGGTTGGATAAATCTGAGATTGTGTGATGCATATCGTATAATCATGCCCACGGATACTTGAGGTGACAATGGAGTATCTAGGTGACATTAGGGTTTTGGTTGATTTGTATCTTAAGGTGTTATTCTAGTAAAAACTCCAGGGTTGTTTGTGACACTTATAGGAATAGCCCAACGGATTGATTTGAAAGAATAACTTTGAGGTGGTTTCGTACCCTACCATAATCTCTACGTTTGTTCTCCGCTATTAGTGGCTTCGGAGTGACTCTTTGTTGCATCTTGAGGGCTCGTTATATGATCTATCTATGTTATTATTGTTGAGAGAACTTGCACTAGTGAAAGTATGAACCCTAGGCCTTGTTTCCTATCATTGCAATACCGTTTACGCTCACCTTTACCACTCGCTACCTTGCTGTTTTTATATTTTCAGTTTACAAAAACCTATATCTACTATCTATTTTGCACTTGTATCACCATCTCTTCGCCGAACTAGTGCACCTATACAATTTACCATTGTATTGGGTGTGTTTGGGACACAAGAGACTCTTTGTTATTTGGTTGCAGGATTGCTTGAGAGAGACCATCTTCATCCTACGCCTCCTACGGATTGATAAATCTTAGGTCATCCACTTGAGGGAAATTTGCTACTGTCCTACAAACCTGTGCACTTGCAGGCCCAACAACGTCTACAAGAAGAAGGTTGCGTAGTAGACATCAGGGCGCAGCCGAGCAGCGCGGCCGGCGAACGGGGAGAGCAAAGAGGGTCGCGGGGCTATGCAGCGACGACGGAGCGGGGCGACCAAGGTGCGGCTCGAGGCGGGGCGCGACGGGGGAAGGGGTTGCCGGCGACTACGTTTGGCGAGGCGCGCGGCCGTGGGCGCGAAGGTGTGCGCGCGGGCGAGCGCGGGGACACGGGGCAGCCGGAGCAAAGCTGCATGCGAGCAGCAGGTGGTCGTGCGGGGTGGCGGG